>NC_064617.1:988880634-989183665 GCF_023898315.1 Schistocerca nitens | reverse complement strand
CCTTTATCCCAACTACATCCCAAAATATGGAAAGCAAAGAGCTTGCGGTAGAAGAGACTTCTTTCACAGTATCGAAGGTGAAGAAGTGATCACAGATCTTAAGGTGTGCATTTTAAGGCCCATGTTTACTGGACTTTTTTATTTCGATTGATCGTTCCTGTCATTTCCCTAAATATTGATCATACAAGTCTCTTCTACCGCAAGCTCTTTGATTTGCATATTTTGGGGTGTAGTACAAGGTGGGACATAAAGGACGGACGTTTAGAAAATTTGGAAATTTGTGGTAAGAACCTATGGGACCAAACTGCTGAGGTCATCGGACTATAAGCTTACACATTACCTAATCTAACATAAATTTACGCTAAGGACAAACCACACACACACACACACACACACACACACAAACTTATGACAAGGCACCCTCCATACTTTCAGGCCTGGTAACAACGTTAAAACACGAAAAATTTCTATGCTCTCTGGTGATCGTTTACCTGTCACAGAAAACTGCTATCCTAATGATTTACCTGCCCACCGATGGTCCATGCGTGTACAAAGTTTCATTGACATCCGACTTTCTTTTCTGGGTTAGACCGTGTACTTTGTACGCAGCTGCAAGTTAGTTTTTACCAACGCAACCTTCTTCATGTTCATTCTCCACTTAGTTTGCTTCACTGACATCCATCTTGATTTCCAGTCTAAAAAAAAAAGTTCGAATGGCTCTGAGCACTATGCGACTTAACTTCTGAGGGTATCTGTCGCCTAGAACTTAGAACTAATTAAACCTAACTAGCCTAAGGACATCACACACATCCATGCCCGAGGCAGGATTCGAAACTGCGACCGTAGCGGTCGTTCGGCTCCAGACTGTAGCGCTTAGAACCGCACGGCCACTCCGGCCGGCTTTCCAGTCTCCTCTTTATTATTATTTTCTTTAGGAGAGCTGTCATCTAGACAGCAGCATTGCTTCAACATTTCTGTAAGACTTAAAACTCAACGCACCGGTAAGAACCTAACATCATCTTGCAAACACTGCAGCAACTTTCAGCAAAAGTTCGCACGAAGGTATTGCGTGCGCTCATGTTCACTAGTTCTTTCATTCTTATGAAAACTGGCTATCTCAGATGACTTACAGTCAGCTTCCACCTGCCGTAGATAATCTTCTCCATTTGTTACATTTATTCGAGTCGTTCTCAACAATGCTCGCAAGATTTGAGTACAAGCGCAAGTTTCTCGATTAAAGCAGGTGTACGCACCGATTCACAGTACACAGCCCCCGCTCTGTGACTATTCAGTGAACTACGCGACCGAGCAAACAGTGGTGCGAACCCTTTTTGTGCGCAGAGATGAATTCGTTTAATAAAGCGCAAAATCACACTGCAGATAACAAGGGCGCCAGCACTCCTTTGTGGCGGATAGGGCCTTTCGCGCCGAACCCGTGGCACAGTTGTATAATGCGATAGCAGAACCGATATGTTTGCAGAATATTTCTCGCCACCGGTTTCATGCTACCTTCCCCTCTTTCGGAATAAAGCCACGTGTATTTCATTGCAGCGGATTATCTTCACAGAGGGATTTGTTTAGCTGTTACAAACGAATATTCAGTTGTGCAGTCTCGCTTTTCGGCTATAGAAGGTGTTTTATTTGCCACTAGAGAGAATGGGTTTCTGTTACCATACAGAGATGTAACGACACCGCTTATATCTCGGTAAGCATTCAGTAGCGCCCTTGTGGAAGACAATATTTAATCCTCTCTGGTGCGCCGGCCGGTGTGGCCGAGCGGTGCTAGGCGCTTCATTCAGGAACCGCGCGACCGCTACGGACGCAGGTTCGAATCCTGCCTCGGGCATGTGTGTGTGTGATGTCCTTAGGTTAGTTAGGTGTAAGTAGTTCTAAGGGACTGATGACCTCAGATGTTAAGTCCCATAGTGCTCAGAGCCATTTGAACTATTTGAACCTCTCTGGTGCGGTCTCTACATGAGTCTTCACTAATGTCTTCATAGTCATTAGTTACATTAATTCGAAATCTAAAGTTGTAAATGTCGTGTGTCTTCTTAACCACTCACGTAACCGAGGGCGCTAAGCCACCCGACAGACGTTCAAAGGCAGCATCAGCCCTCGGCTACTACACTCATGCTCATAAATTAAGGATAATGCTGATACATGGTGAAACAACGCTCTGGTGCGCGGTTGGCGGCCTTAAATCAGCTCGGGGTATGACCATGCGGTGCATTTGACCTTTTGACCTGCGGTCATCTCACGGTGCCGCTGGCAGCAGTACACATACGCAGAGGTGTGTTGGTGCACGTCAGAGTACTGTGCAACGACTAGGTGTGCAGACGTTTTCAGACGTGCTAATCGTGACTGTGTGTTGAAAATGGCTGAAAGAACACATAGTGATGACGTTATGAGGGGTGGAATACTAGGGCGGCTGGAGGCTGGTCAAACACAGCACGCCCTACCACGGGTGTCACGAAGTGTGATCTCAAGATTATGGCAACGATTGCAGCAGACAGGAAACGTGTCTAGGCGCTACAGTACGGGACGTCCACAGTGTACAACACCACAAGAAGACCGATATCTCACCATCAGTGCCCGCAGACGGCCACGGAGTACTGCAGGTAGCCTTGCTCGGGACCTTACCGCAGCCACTGGAACCGTTGTCTCCAGACACACAGTCTACAGACGACTGAACAGACACGGTTTATTCACCCGGAGACCTGCTAAGTGCATTCCACTGACCACTGATTACAGGAGAGCCCGTAAAACCTGGTGTCAAAACACAGTACATGGTCATTGGAACAGTGGTTCTAGGTTATGTTCACGGACGAATCCAGGTGTAGTCTGAACAGTGATTGTCGCCTGGTTTTCATCTGGCGTGAACCAGGAACCAGATATCAACCCGTTAATGTCCATGAAAGGGGCCTGTATGGAGGTCGTGGTTTGATGGTGTGGGATGGGATTACGATTGGTGCACGTACATCCCTGCATGTCTTTGACAGAGGAACTGTAACAGGTCAGGTGTATCGGGACGTCATTTGGCACCAAGCCTTTTCAGGGGTGCAGTGGGTCCCACCTTCCTCCTGATGGATGATAACGGACGGCCCCACCCATCTGCCATTGTGGAGGAGTACCTTGAAACTGAAGATATCAGGCGAATGGAGCGGCCTGCCTGTTCTCCAGACCTAAACCCCATCGAGCACGCCTGGAGTGTTCTCGGTCGACGTATCGCTGCACGTCTTAAAACCCCTAGGGCACTTCAGGAGCTTCGACAGGCACTGGTGCGACAATGGGAGGCTATACGCCAGGAGCAGCTCGACCACCTGATACAGAGTATGCGAACCCGCTGTGCGGCCTGTGTACGTGTGCATGGTGATCATACCTCATACTGGTGTCGGAGTACATGCACAGGGAAAAGTGGCGTTTCGTAGCACATGTGTTTCTGGATGGTTTTCTCAACTTGTCACCAATACTGTGGCCTTACAGATTTGTGTCATGTGTGTTCGCTTTGTGCGTATGCTATTAGCGCCAATTTTGTGTAGTGCCACGTTGTGTGGCACCACATTCTGCAATTATCCTTCATTTATGAGCATGAATGTAGTTCACAGTACACGCCCATATCTTCGTTTCTTATGAGTGATGCATCCAATTTTCGCCTGAAAACACGTCTCCCACAGTACACTGAGGAATATACCAGGCGATTATAAGTAACATTTGGCTACCTGAACCAGCATAGACGGAAAACTGTTTACCGTATGGGCGCCCAACCTTATAGGAATGATGCTCAGACTGTGCTCTGCAGGGTTTGCGTTGTTGGTAGTGTCAGTGTCATGACATGCCGTTAGGCGCCCGTGCTGATACGGCGACGTGGGGCTGAAACACAGGCATCAGTATGCGGCGACAGCTGCAGACCGTCAACATGGATCTCGACAGGGCGAAACGGGATTTCTCGTAAAGCTGTTTTAACAAAACAACGGCGACAGTGCTACTGTTCTTTACGAGCTTCGACACATTAAAGGAATACGGAGAGGTCCTCTTTCCGTACCAGGCTTGAAGAACACGATCGGAAGTTCGAATTAACTCCCAACATTTGGGAATTGCTCCCGGGAGAGACCAAGAGCCAATCGGGCCGGAAATTGTGGAAGAAGTCGCTGTTTTCATGGCTGAGAGTGCTGGGCATAATGTGCTAACTTCAAACAGTGTACGAGTTGTGTCGCGACAGCTGAACATTCCACGGTCCATTGTTCGAAAAGTGCTGCGAAGAGTTGTAAATGATGTTCTTACAAGCTCCACATTACTCACCACCGCTTGCCACTTCATTCAGACATTCGAGTAGACTCGGCTCTTAGGTTTCTTGTAAGGGTTGAAGCCGACGATGTGTGGCCTTGGAAAATTTCGCGGAGTGGTGAAGCCCACTTTGGAACAGTGAACACTCACAATGGTCGCATTTGCGGATCGTTGCCGCCAACGAACGTTCCTTATATAGCGAATGCGTCACTGTGTGGTGTGACGTCACAGCGTATATGGGACACGTTATTCTGGTCTGCTTCCACGACATGTGATTCCTCCTCTGCGGGGGAGAGGCACTTCCGACTCAACTGTTTTGACGCACGATGGAGCTCCACCTCAAACTGCTCGTGAGATCACACGATTACTCCGTAACAAGTAAGGAGAAAACTGAACCATTTACCAATCGTTCCAAACTGAGTGGCCACCAAGTTGATAATATTTGTATCCAAGTGGATCCTGGCTGTGGGGTTTGCTAAACGACAGATTTTTTCATAGGGACAATAACACCGGTTGGAGGTTGAAGACGTGCATAGCATAGAGGTAGCAAAACCTCACTGAGATGTTCCAGGCAGCAGTTGACCAATCTATACTGCGCTTCCAAATGGTTCAAATGGCTCTGAGCACTATGGGACTTACCTTCTGTGGTCATCAGTCCCCTAGAACTTAGAACTACTTAAACCTAACTAACCTAAGGACATCACACACATCCGTGCCCGGGGCAGGATTCGAACCTGCGACCGTAGCAGTCGCGCGGTTCCAGACTGTAGCGCCTAGAACCGCGAGACCACCGCGGCCTGCACTGCGGTTCCAGGATGTAGTCAATGCAGATGGTCGTCACATAGAGCAACGTTTATAACCTGGGACGTAAACATTATACTCTATTAACAAATGTAACCCACACATGTTGAAAGTAAAATGTACTTCTTTCAATGCTTTATTCGTTATTTCTCTTCCGCATATCCTTACAAATATCACTGTCTTACGATCATTCATTTTTCATAGAACTCGTCTCAAGCAGCCCATGTTTATTTATAACTACCCCGTACATTGCACGCGTAGATGTCCTTTACCTGAAGACAGTTTTGATTGATCTATAGCATTAGCAGTTTCGCCTCTCCATATATTTCAAATTCAAATGGCCCCAAGCACTATGGGACATAACATCTGAGGTCGTCAGTCCCCTAGACTTAGAACTAGGTAAACCTAACTAACTTAAGGACATCACACATGTCCATGCCCGAGGCAGGATTCGAACTTGCCACCGTAGCAGCCGCGTGGTTCCGGACTGAAGTGCCTGGAACCGCTCGGTCACAGCGGTCGGCTCATATATTTCCACAAGACTGTTTTTCACCTGGAGCTTCTTACTTCGATCGACTGAGTTATTCAAACTATGCTCATTTCTGCGTGCGGAAGTTCACATTCCGCTCGAGTACCGTTCTGTTCTTTCAACTCCGTATCTCATGACACAAAATCTTCTTAGGTTTGAAATACCATAGCAAGCGAGGAACTGGCAGAAGTAAGGTGCTGGTCAGAAAAAAATGTTACACTTCTACCAGAAAATGCTAATTTATCTTTAAATGGTACTCCAAACAGATCTAATGTATTCCTTTAACACGTAAGGTCTGAGTTCAAGTAACTGAAGACTATGGATGTTCCATAATAATAAATGCATTGAATGTTTAGCTATCAGATCAGAACAGTCAATGGACCATTGTAAAAAGCAGAGAGAAATAAATAAAATGGTTCAAATGGCTCTGAGCACTATGGGACTCAACTGCTGAGGTCATTAGTCCCCTAGAACTTAGAACTAGTTAAACCTAACTAACCTAAGGACATCACACACATCCATGCCCGAGGCAGAATTCGAACCTGCGACCGTAGCGGTCTCGCGGTTCCAGACTGCAGCGCCAGAACCGCGCGGCCACTTCGGCCGGCTGAAATAAATAGGCAACGGTAAAGAATGTTCAGATAAGTACAGGGAATTATTAACAAATGTTTAAGGTATGGCTTTTAAGTTAAAAATTGAAACGGGGAGATTAAATCTTGATCTCAATCACGTGGTTCTGGCATTTATAAATCCAATAAAGCGTAATATGACTTCGGTTACTACTAGAACAGACGAAAACGTTTTGATTAACACATGTTCTCAAAAATACATAAAACATCAAAAGACTTAGCTGATGGTTGAGTTAACCTCTGTAAACACAGCAAATCAGAAGAGGACAGCATAAAGTATAAAACATTCAAGTATATTATTTGAATCCTGGTAAATAACCAGGTAAAATGCAAACATCAGTCAGAGAAAAGGTAGCATGTGCATAGCTTGATTTATAAATTTAGGTTACTGAGGCTACTTCGTTAAAATAATGCATAATTAATTTTTTTAAAAAAGTGCCCTCAAGGATTCACTTAAAACAGTCAAATTAATTATGAGTATCAAGGTAGGGAAATAATTTTTGTAATTTACAAACTGGCCTCTAACCCGATAGACACACTTAACAGTGACATAAATAGTTTCCCCACTGTAAACCAGGATGATCGGTAAGCTCTTCTAGATAATACTGGGGTTAACTCAAGCGTGAAACACACAATATATAGAACCCTACTGCACAGTGGATGCTTCGTGTCGTCTCCCTACTACTACTGTATGTTCACGAGCAAGTCCAACTGGCGCCACTGACTTCAGTGATTCCACTTTGCCTCTGAATTCTGCTGCCATAAATAGCAAGTCATCTTCCATGGCCGTCATCCACCAAATCCGAGCGACGTGCTTCTCGGGTATATGGAGTAGCGCCAACGACTCGCTCGAAATAATATTCAGTTCAAGCAATTGCTCAGAGCGTCTATGTGCCACATGACTGCCAGTCCCTTCCCCATGGATGGCCGTCCAACAGCTGTCGGTTGTGAACGGCAGAGTGACATCACGCGAATCGCCGTATGTCGACTCGGAGTAGATGGCACATGCCCCGTGGCTGGATTCGAAGGAGGCGGTTTCTTGGCTACAGAGGAAAAGACTTAAAATCAAACTTTCGATAGACATCGAAGCGCCGAATGGCGCAGGTTAACTTTCTGCATTCGAAGAATATGACCCCTTCACATCAACTGGTTTTTCGGCGGGGGTGACTCAGTCAGTCCCCGTTGTGTTAGAAGTCTTCATCCTCAATCGGTCTCACCTGTTTATACGAGTGACGAACACTAGACTATTGAAATTATGTATAACTTTGTTCTTCGAGCCAAAGACCTCTCATTATGCTGGGAGGGGAGCAGAGAGGCTTCCAATAGAGAATGTTTGGGCGTCGAATTGGTGTCTGCATTCGCTTAATAACCAAAAGGAAACTGCCGAATCTGTTGGTCGGGCCAACGTATCACTCTCTACAGGCCCAAACTAAAATAGTCTCTATATGTCCATCTTTTCAGAGATGGTTGCGGGACTCGGCCGTTCAATACAGGATGTCAAATGAAACACGTCTCTGTCGTCTAGTTTCCAAAATTATTTTATTTGGCTACCAGTTTCGGAGATCAACTACGCCATCTTCAGGCCCCTGACCGACGTGTAGGAAAATTCCACCTTGGTTGTTGTCAAACCAGGAGCCAGCAATACTGATATTAATAGATTTCTGCTTGCTATAGCGATCACTTCAGCCATCATCTGCCGACCAGTTACCAGTATTGCTGGCCCCTGTTTTGACCATATTCAAGGTGGAATCTACCTACACGTCGGTGAGGGGCCTGAAGATGGCGTAGTAAATCACCGAAACTGGTAGCCAAATAAAATAAGTTTGGGAACTAGATGGCTGAGAGGTGTTTCATTTGACATCCAGAATTAAAATACGTTGGTTGGTAGTCGAGGGTATGGTGGAGCGTCGAATGACGTTCGAAATCTAGGAAGAGGGCATGTATGTTCCAGCTACCTTGTATGCTTGTGACCGGATTATGGAATGGCTGTAGTGAAATAAAAAGAATGAACATGTCTTAGCGCTGAAATAAAGATAAGTGTGGGCTTTCCAAAATATGTCGTTAACACGGTTTGTCCGCCCCGATAGCTTAGTGGTCAGCGCGGCCGCCTGTCAAGCCAAGGGGCCCAGGTTCGGTTCCCGACTGGGTAGGAGATTTTTCTTCGCTCAGGGAGTGGGTGTTGTGTTGTCCTCATTAGCATTTCATCATCATCAGTGGAAATCAAAGGGAAACCACCACTGGAATCACCTTCCTAAACGTTCATGTGGTGGACCTCTCTGACGAGGCTTCCCATATGACCAGACCTGCCGTAAGGCAGAACACGAAGTTTTAACTTTGCAAAAACAGACATAATGTCTGCAGGGATACCGGAATCAGTTTTTATACCCCGTTACTTATAAGGATGTAGGCTGCAGTACGTATTGGGAGATGAAGAAGCTTGCACAGGATAGAGTAGCATGGAGAGCTGCATCAAACCAGTCTCAGGACTGAAGACCACAACAACAACAACACTTATAATCCGTCTTGACTGCAAAAAATTTTTTATTCACAAGACTGGTTTCGGTTCCTCTAGAACCATCTTCAGATCTGAAATGACAATGATATTAATTTACTATTTCACAAATGCAAGCCCATATCGTCGTACCCGATCACCATCAAATGTACCAGAACGTACCTGCAATTTCGGTTGCAGGAGTAACCCGTCCACATTCAGCAACCTTCACATGCTGCGTCACATTAAATTGGTTGGCAGAATGAACGTCACTCATATTAATTATAAAATCTTACCGACAGGTGGCGTCTGGTACATTTGTTACATTACATATGCACATAGTGTTTAAAATAGATTTTTCTAATTTTCTTTTATTTCTATTTTTAGAGTTAAAAGCAAATTAGAAAAATCGCTTCTTTTAGAGATGGAAGCAAATTAGAAAAATCTATTTAATACACTATGTGCATATGTAATGCAACAAATGTACCAGACGACACCTGTCGGTAAGAGTTTTATAATTAATATGAATGACGTGGATTCTGCCAACCAATTTAATGTGACGCAGCATGGGAAGGTTGCTGAGTGTGGACGCGTTACTCCTGCAACCGAAATTGCAGGTACGTTCTGAAGATGGTTCTAGAGGAACCGAAACCCGTCATGTGAATAAAAAAATTTTTGCACTCAATACGGATTATAAGTAACAGTGTACAAAGTTCTAAGTAACACGGTTTGCGAGCACCACAGACGGCATCACATGCTCTGCAACGTGGTCCTCTGCCGGTCACAAGGTTGGCGCGGCTACAAAAATGCTGGAAGATAGTTTGTACGTGTGAACGCATTTCACATGTGGTCGATGGAATGTAAGTCGGGGGAATGGGCAGGCCAGTTCACGCCGAACGCCATTTCGTTCCAAGAGTTGCGCTACTTGCGCTGGTCAATGCGGTCGCGTGCTATCATGCACAAAGTGTAATGTGTTCAAAGATTTGGAGATCAGTACGGCATCCAGCACTACGCCTCCCCACACCATGACACCTGGACCACCAAAACGATCATGAGCGACACGCCTGTGGGCGCTCTCACCTGCAAATCTTTGAAAACAGTACGCTCGCCGATCAAAGTCATTGTGACGCTGTATTCCTTCACCACGTGCGTCTTTTGAGGGGTGTATTGGGCCGTGGCTTCATTTTTATGGAGGATAATGCATCGAACAGTACAAGAGAGAGCTCTTGGAACGAGAGAATATCCGGTGAATGGACTGCCCTCCTCGTCCCGCCGACTTAAATCCCATCGAGTACGTGCGAGACGCGTTGGGGAGACGCATTCCAGCACCGACGTCCATCCAGCAGTTCTCGAACGCGGTGGTGGAGCAATGGAACTCCCCTCCCCCCCCCCATCCCCCCCTCCCCCACCACCACCACCACAGAAACTCGTTACCAACCTTGTGGGCAGCATGAGAACACGCTGCAGAGCGTGCTCACAAACCCTGTTAAAGAGAATGTCCCGCAACTTTTGTAATGTCCAGTGGACCATCATAAGTTGCGGTGATTTCAGTGTGATTATTGTCTTTGAATAAGAGAGTCTTTTGTGCGTCTCACTGCGTATTTCTTTCAGTTACCTTCTGAAGCGTACTGTACTGTACCAGTTCCTTCTACGTGTCGCAGTTCCTTCTATGTACATTGATGGGCGAGATGGAGCGTGATGGGATGTAGTTAACCAGGAGCGTTATCAGATATAGTTGACTCGATGAAATCTACTTGCGTTTTCAGCCGAGCCGCAGCGTCGTGTTGTGGCAACGTTTCGACGAGTTTCCTATTCGTCAACTTCAGGCCTGAAGCTTGCATTCCCATGTACAAATGTTCTGGGTGCCTGCTTTTCATGCTGATCTCTTCACGGCAGTTTTATGGCTTGCAGTCGTCACCAGTAGCAAAGAAGTTAGGATTAACGGATAATAAGACATTTATGCGATGTTAGAATTATATTAATACCTTCAGCTGCTGACGGTCGTTGATGTATATCAACGGGGACAGGTGAAAATGTGTCCCGCGACCGGGACTCGAACCCGGGATCTGCTGTTTACGTGGCAGACGCTGTGTCCATCTGAGCCACCGAGGGCACAGAGCACAGTGCGACTGCACGGACTATCTCGCGCACGCCTCCCGCGAGACCCACATTCTCACCTTGTATGTCCACACACTACTTTCGTAGTGTCCCACTCCAACACACAAATTACTCGTGGAAGACATTCTTACTAAGTGCCCAAAGACTTTGGGAAATACGTGTGCATCCGCACTGAAGAAGAAGGTCATGGCCGGTGTTGCCAGAACTATATACACTCCTGGAAATTGAAATAAGAACACCGTGAATTCATTGTCCCAGGAAGGGGAAACTTTATTGACACATTCCTGGGGTCAGATACATCACATGATCACACTGACAGAACCACAGGCACGTAGACACAGGCAACAGAGCATGCACAATGTCGGCACTAGTACAGTGTATATCCACCTTTCGCAGCAATGCAGGCTGCTATTCTCCCATGGGGACGATCGTAGAGATGCTGGATGTAGTCCTGTGGAACGGCTTGCCATGCCATTTCCACCTGGCGCCTCAGTTGGACCAGCGTTCGTGCTGGACGTGCAGACCGCGTGAGACGACGCTTCATCCAATCCCAAACATGCTCAATGGGGGACAGATCCGGAGATCTTGCTGGCCAGGGTAGTTGACTTACACCTTCTAGAGCACGTTGGGTGGCACGGGATACATGCGGACGTGCATTGTCCTGTTGGAACAGCAAGTTCCCTTGCCGGTCTAGGAATGGTAGAACGATGGGTTCGATGACAGTTTGGATGTACCGTGCACTATTCAGTGTCCCCTCGACGATCACCAGTGGTGTACGGCCAGTGTAGGAGATCGCTCCCCACACCATGATGCCGGGTGTTGGCCCTGTGTGCCTCGGTCGTATGCAGTCCTGATTGTGGCGCTCACCTGCACGGCGCCAAACACGCATACGACCATCATTGGCACCAAGGCAGAAGCGACTCTCATCGCTGAAGACGACACGTCTCCATTCGTCCCTCCATTCACGCCTGCCGCGACACCACTGGAGGCGGGCTGCACGATGTTGGGGCGTGAGCGGAAGACGGCCTAACGGAGTGCGGGACCGTAGCCCAGCTTCATGGACACGGTTGCGAATGGTCCTCGCCGATACCCCAGGAGCAACAGTGTCCCTAATTTGCTGGGAAGTGGCGGTGCGGTCCCCTACGGCACTGCGTAGGATCCTACGGTCTTGGCGTGCATCCGTGCGTCGCTGCGGTCCGGTCCCAGGTCGACGGGCACGTGCACCTTCCGCCGACCACTGGCGACAACATCGATGTACTGTGGAGACCTCACGCCCCACGTGTTGAGCAATTCGGCGGTACGTCCACCCGGCCTCCCGCATGCCCACTATACGCCCTCGCTCAAAGTCCGTCAACTGCACATACGGTTCACGTCCACGCTGTCGCGGCATGCTACCAGTGTTAAAGACTGCGATGGAGCTCCGTATGCCACGGCAAACTGGCTGACACTGACGGCGGCGGTGCACAAATGCTGCGCAGCTAGCGCCATTCGACGGCCAACACCGCGGTTCCTGGTGTGTCCGCTGTGCCGTGCGTGTGATCATTGCTTGTACAGCCCTCTCGCAGTGTCCGGAGCAAGTATGGTGGGTCTGACACACCGGTGTCAATGTGTTCTTTTTTCCATTTCCAGGAGTGTACTTATATCGCTATGGTGTCTGTTCTTTCGGACATATCCATATAAGCTTATGCGATGTTGTTTGAACGTCCCACCCTCTTTAAAAGTCCAGGGGACCATCACAAATCGCAGTGACTTCGGTGTAATTACTGTCATTTCTCTCCACCTCACTGCCTATTTCTTTCACTTAACTTCTGTGCTGTTCTGTGACTGTTCTTTCTACGTATGGTCGAGGAAGTAGCTATGTTGACGGCAGTGTCACATCACTCGGGAGTTACATTCGTCATCATGTTTTGCCCACCAGTATACATGTCCTAATCACGGATACCCAAATCCGACGACTCCCCAGCAATCTCTGGGTCACGTTTTTACGCGGACTCAACGCTGGTTGTGGGCCACACATCCCGTTGGCGGGGCCAGCAATCGAACCGCCGCCGACCGATACGTCGGCTCGGCTCGGTACGGATGTTTGGCGGCGGTGCGCATTGTCCGCGGGCATTGTACGGCCCGGCCCATTGTGCCGGACTCATCCCGCGTCAAGGACAGCCGCCGCGGGCAGTGGGGCTCGTGACAGAGATAACATCGCGCTGCCAGAGCCGCAGGCCGCGGGGTTAAGCCCCGCTCACGCTGAGCCGACAGCCGATTGGCCAGTAGCGAGTCAACTCATCTCTGGGGAAAAACTGTGCCGGCCGGTTATAAAGACCCGGAACTAAAGTAATTTTCACTTACCGCGTGTAAGTGGCTGAAACCTGGTAGTCAAGGGAGGCCGGATTCGGCTACGATTGTGGTCGGAGCCGTAATCAGCTACTATTGGTTCCATTTTGCAACTACACACGTTTATTTTAAAACGGTAATTCCAGACTCAGCAATTAATAAAGATATCACACGTTGTCAATGAAGGAATAAACAACTGTGTAATTAATAGTGCTTTGCGTGCATTACAATTTACCAAATGAGCATAAAATACAGACACAGCAAGTAATGTCTTAATAACAAGCCAATGTGATCCCAATTAGAATTTTAAGGTAAGTCACCACAGCCACGGCTCAAGGCCTTTAACGCCAAGAACGGCAACTATAAAGAAAATTTAACAAACATACTGTAAAATAGCAATGAAATAGCAAAGGTTAATTTAAAAAGACAGGCAACTGATCACGAAACGCGTCAGACAAAAAGATGGTAAATTTGGTAGAACAACCATTCACACCTGCTGTAACGCCAAGAATGGCAATTATATTAAAAAAAATAAAAAAAAATACGTAAAACTTTGAACATAGCTGCTAAGTTTCAGTGACCATGTCAGAATTATATTGGAAAAAATAAGCCCTCGGTCACAAACATTAAGTCAAAATTGACCCGGTTTCGACGCTACTATGAGCGTCGTCTTCAGAATTAGACTAACTGTTCTAAAACATATTAGGTATATAGTACATTAATAAAATTAAAGTTTGTACTGACTGGAAAAGATGCAGTACTTACGAGGTGCATTCAAGATCTAAGGCCTCCGATTTTTTTTTCTAATTAACTACTCACCCGAAATCGATGAAACTGGCGTTTCTTCTCGACGTAATCGCCCTGCAGACGTACACATTTTTCACAACGCTGACGCCATGATTCCATGGCAGCGGCGAAGGCTTCTTTAGGAGTCTGTTTTGACCACTGGAAAATCGCTGAGGCAATAGCAGCACGGCTGGTGAATGTGCGGCCACGGAGAATGTCTTTCATTGTTGGAAAAAGCCAAAAGTCACTAGGAGCCAGGTCAGGTGAGTAGGGAGCATGAGGAATCACTTCAAAGTTGTTATCACGAAGAAACTGTTGCGTAACGTTAGCTCGATGTGCGGGTGCATTGTCTTGGTGAAACAGCACATGCGCAGCCCTTCCCGGACGTTTTTGTTGCAGTGCAGGAAGGAATTTGTTCTTCAAAACATTTTCGTAGGATGCACCTGTTACCGTAGTGCCCTTTGGAACGCAATTGGTAAGGATTACGCCCTCGCTGTCCCAGAACATGGACACCATCATTTTTTCAGTACTGGCGGTTACCCGAATTTTTTTTGGTGGCGGTGAATCTGTCTGCTTCCATCGAGCTGACTGGCGCTTTGTTTCTGGATTGAAAAATGGCGTCCACGTCTCATCCATTGTCACAACAGACGAAAAGAAAGTCCCATTCGTGCTGTCGTTGCGCGTCAACATTGCTTGCCAACATGCCACACGGGCAGCCATGTGGTCGTCTCTCAGCATTCGTGGCACCCACCTGGATGACACTTCTCGCATTTTCAGGTCGTCATGCAGGACTGTGTGCACAGAACCCACAGAAATGCCAACTCTGGAGGCGATCTGTTGAACAGTCATTCGGCGATCCCCCAAAACAATTTTCTCCACTTTCTCGATCGTGTCGTCAGACTTGCTTGTGCGAGCCCAAGGTTGTCTCGGTTTGTTGTCACACGATGTTCTGCCTTCATTAAACTGTCGCACCCACGAACGCACTTTCGACACATCCATAACTCCATCACCACATGTCTCCTTCAACTGTCGATGAATTTCAAGTGGTTTCGCACCACGCAAATTCAGAAAACGAATGATTGCACGCTGCTCAAGTAAGGAAAACGTCGCCATTTTAAGTATTTAAAATAGTTCTCATTCTCGCCGCTGGCGGTAAAATTCCATCTGCCGTACGGTGCTGCCATCTCTGGGACGTATTGACAATGAACGCGGCCTCATTTTAAAACAATGAGCATGTTTCTATCTCTTTCCAGTCCGGAGAAAAAAAAATCGGAAGCCTTAGAACTTGAATGCACCTCGTACAAGTCACATATTAAAAAAGATCTCAGCCGGAAAGGCGACGTCATGAACAGTTGTGAGATGGCGAGCCGCTAAGGGCTGCTCGTAATGTGACCAATGTACTATATACCTAATATGTTTTAGAACAGTTAGTCTAATTCTGAAGACGACGCTCATAGTAGCGTCGAAAGCAGGTCAATTTTGACTTAATATTTGTGACTGAGGGCTTATTTCTTCCAATATTAAAAAAATACAATAAAACAGCAAATACAACAGAAAATGTTAATTTAAAGGACAAGCAAGTGATCACCAACCAGGTGAGACAAAATGATGGTAAACTTGGTAGCACAATCATTTAAACCTGCTCTAACGCCAAGAATGGCAATTATATAAAAAACAATTTAGAAACATACAATAAAACAGCAAATACAATAATAAAACACAAGGGCCAGTCACAGACGGTGCACCAGGAATCGACCTCTGAGTAGGGCCGGCAAAAAACACTTTCGCGAGCGATGAGATAGGCAGCCAAGAGTTGCATTCACTTCACAAGACGGTAGCTCAGACTAGTGGCAGTCTAACGAATGACTCATGATCATCTTGCTGAAGCTACCTGACTTCCAGTAAACCAAATGTAAAGATGTAAAAATACGCCAAAGCCGGAACCGGCAGTCTGGACTCCGCCAGTAGAATACTGTGCTTAGAGCGCCCGGAACGAGAAAGGAATCACTACCATCAGAGTAGAAAAATCGCCAACCACCTACAATCAAGAAAGCTGTCAAAACTACACGCCTTACAGGAGAGCAGCGGCAAGGCGAGGAAACGTACACTGCCGTTACACACACTAACACCCAGGGCGGGTAGCTGGGGCGTTAGCGGCCACGAGGCAGGAAAAATACCGCTGGTTGAACTTAAGAAATATTAACAAACTGAACGGAATAAATAGTAATAAGAAGTCCTCCATGAAAGCTAATCAGATCCGCCTTCCGCAAGCATTCCACTCGCTGCTCTTCGCCTCGGCAACACTACGAGTAGCAACATGAACCCAAGTCACTGGAGAATCGCGAGATATCACAGTGGTGTAGGTTTCTCTACATGCGCGCCGCCAGCGGTCGTTGAGTGTTCTGGCACTGCGCGCACCTGGCTCCTCCTGAGTCCGTAAACAAACTGGGCACTCACAAGACCCGGAAGAACAACGACGTCGCCCCAAAGATAGGGCAACAGTAACTACAGACCGATAACCGCCTCTGCTGCCACTAGCGGACGGGGAACGCCAGTCAACACGAGAAGAAGACAAACAACCGCAACCGTGCCAACTAAACGATACGGTGTGGCCTCCAACAGAGGACGGAAACCTACAGACAGCACCAACGCGAGCCGCAGCAAGGCTCAGTGGCCACAAACGCACACACACTGGCGTCGAGTAGGCTTATACACTCCTGGAAATGGAAATAAGAACACCGTGAATTCATTGTCCCAGGAAGGGGAAACTTTATTGACACATTACTGGGGTCAGATACATCACATGATCACACTGACAGAACCACAGGCACATAGACACAGGCAACAGAGCATGCACAATGTCGGCACTAGTACAGTGTATATCCACCTTTCGCAGCAATGCAGGCTGCTATTCTCCCATGGAGACGATCGTAGAGATGCTGGATGTAGTCCTGTGGAACGGCTTGCCATGCCATTTCCACCTGGCGCCTCAGTTGGACCAGCGTTCGTGCTGGACGTGCAGACCGCGTGAGACGACGCTTCATCCAGTCCCAAACATGCTCAATGGGGGACAGATCCGGAGATCTTGCTGGCCAGGGTAGTTGACTTACACCTTCTAGAGCACGTTCGGTGGCACGGGATACATGCGGACGTGCATTGTCCTGTTGGAACAGCAAGTTCCCTTGCCGGTCTAGGAATGGTAGAACGATGGGTTCGATGACGGTTTGGATGTACCGTGCACTATTCAGTGCCCCCTCGACGATCACCAGTGGTGTACGGCCAGTGTAGGAGATCGCTCCCCACACCATGATGCCGGGTGTTGGCCCTGTGTGCCTCGGTCGTATGCAGTCCTGATTGTGGCGCTCACCTGCACGGCGCCAAACACGCATACGACCATCATTGGCACCAAGGCAGAAGCGACTCTCATCGCTGAAGACGACACGTCTCCATTCGTCCCTCCATTCACGCCTGTCGCGACACCACTGGAGGCGGGCTGCACGATGTTGGGGCGTGAGCGGAAGACGGCCTAACGGTGTGCGGGACCGTAGCCCAGCTTCATGGACACGGTTGCGAATGGTCCTCGCCGATACCCCAGGAGCAACAGTGTCCCTAATTTGTTGGGAAGTGGCGGTGCGGTCCCCTACGGCACTGCGTAGGATCCTACGGTCTTGGCGTGCATCCGTGCGTCGCTGCGGTCCGGTCCCAGGTCGACGGGCACGTGCACCTTCCGCCGACCACTGGCGACAACATCGATGTACTGTGGAGACCTCACGCCCCACGTGTTGAGCAATTCGGCGGTACGTCCACCCGGCCTCCCGCATGCCCACTATACGCCCTCGCTCAAAGTCCGTCAACTGCACATACGGTTCACGTCCACGCTGTCGCGGCATGCTACCAGTGTTAAAGACTGCGATGGAGCTCCGTATGCCACGGCAAACTGGCTGACACTGACGGCGGCGGTGCACAAATGCTGCGCAGCTAGCGCCATTCGACGGCCAACACCGCGGTTCCTGGTGTGTCCGCTGTGCCGTGCGTGTGATCATTGCTTGTACAGCCCTCTCGCAGTGTCCGGAGCAAGTATGGTGGGTCTGACACACCGGTGTCAATGTGTTCTTTTTTCCATTTCCAGGAGTGTATGATGTGTAAATACACGGTCTTGCAGCGATATGATCTCCTCGTCCTTCCAGCCGCTGTTAAGGGTCTATGCACTGTCTAATCAAAAGTATGAGGACCCGCCTACGTAATGCGGAATTGCCAATTGATGTCACGGAAGGCTGACCACACACGATAAGAGAATGCGATGAGTATCGGATTCTCAGTAGCAGCAGAATGGGTCGGTCAGGAAAGCACAGTGACTTCCAACGTGAGCTAGATGATTAGTTGTTTGCTTCGTTGATACGGGGGAGGGGACCAAACAGCGAGGTCATCGGTCCTATTGGATTAGGGAAGGATGAGGAATGAAGTCGGCCGTGCCCTTTCGTAGGAACCATTCCTGAATGTGCCTGAAGAGAGTTAGTGAAATCACGAAAAATCTGAATCAGGGTGGCCGGACCCGGTTTTGAACTGTCGTCTTCCCGAATGAGAGTACAGTGTGCTAACCACTGCTCCACTTCACTTGGTAGTGAACTAGTCATTGGATGTCGCCTGAGTAACAAATTTGCTGGGGACATTCCCGCCGTTCTAAAGCTGCCAGGTGACTGTAAACAACGGGGATTCGATATACTGATATTTAAAAAACTATCACCATCTGCTTACGATATATCGAAAAAGGAGTAGATATATCGATATATCGACCATGTAAATATAGACGTGCCTGCCTACAAAAAATATCGGCTGCACATTGTAAATATACTTCCGGTTTTACAATTGTATATTTAAGTACTGATTTATTATTAGACATTCTGTATATCAACACGCTAGCAGCCTGCCTATTCCCCTTAGAGCAAGAATTAAAGGGAAAAACTATGCGTTTTCATGCTTGCCGATAACGACTTTGCTAACAATGGTGACTGCATGTAAGTGGCACAATAAAATACATCCGTCGTTCGGTTTCGTCATATGCAGGATTTGTCTGAAACACTTCATGTCAATTTCCCTGTTATTTTTTCCGACGACAGCGACTTAGCAGTTGTAGTGTCAAAATTGCGTGGTGAAGCTAAACGTTGCAGATTCTCTTGAAAACGCAGCTCGTGGTCGTGCGGTAGCGTTCTCGCTTTCCACGCCCGGGTTCTCGGATTCTGTTCCCGGTGGGGTCAGGGATTTTCTCTGCCTCGTGATGGCTGGGTTTTGTGTGATGTCCTTAGGTTAGTTAGGTTTAAAGTCTGCTTTCCGCAGCGCTGCGGCGAGGACGTCTTGTTCACGTCCCGTCCGCGCGGTCGCGAGTGCCCGTAGTTGTTTACTGCAGCGTTGTCGCTAGTTTAGAGTCCATCACTACCGACGCAGCATGGCACATTCATACAGACAAACCACCAGCGAGATCAGTTTTCAACCCGATCATGCACGAGCGCGAGCTTTTGAAGTGGAACGTTTTCTACGTGACGACGTTAAAATTGAACCGCGAGACATAATTGGTATCCATCTCTCTATCACGAGCAGTGTTGTCTACGTCAAGCTAGTAAGTGACGAGGTCTGCAACAGAATCGTGAGCGCACATGCGAACGATCTTAAATTCAAACATTCTGATGGCCATATTGGGGCGGTCTCTATCGATCACGCGGGGCTAGGCCTCCGTACGATACGCGTCTTCGAACTCCCTTTCGAAGTACCACCGGACGTAGTCACCGCGGCTTTCCAGCCCTACGGCAGAGTGATCAGCCATATGGCCGAAAGATGGACCAACTTTACAACGTACCCCGTTCTTAACGGGGTACGACAGATTAAAATTGAACTGACCAAACATGTTCCGTCATATCTTGTCATCGTCGGATGTAGGGCGATCATTATGTATGACGGTCAGCCACGCACTTGCTCTGGTTGTGGCCAAGTAGGGCACGTCCGGTCGGATTGTCTCCGACGACGGCTTACTCAAATCCCGACAGGTGAATCTATGACTCCTTCTGCGGTGACGACCCTTCCTCTCAATTACGCCGAAGTTACACGGGCAGCAACCTTTTCCGATGCTGACGACATTAGTCCGATAGCCGCCCCCGATGGCGAGACCAAAATGGCTTCTGCAGTACAGGATCCGGCCTCTACAAAGGCGCCCCCACCTGAAGATAATCACCGACCGACCTTGCAAGAAGGCGTGGATACCAGGATGGACATTGACCCACGGGTTGTGCCGACAGCGGCTTTTCTTCCAGACACCCGAGCAGCTGAAGAAATCCACCCACATTCAGATACTGAAACACACGTCCGTAAACAGCGTTCCCCGCGAAAACACAAGAGACGGCGGCGTGCTCCATCGGACGAGTGTTTGCAGCGATCGTCTGACATGGACTGTGGAAATTCCGACGACGGTACCGACAGTACAGAGGCCGCTGTAACTTCAAACTCAACAGATCGCCGTGGTGACGGCTTCAGCCCCTCGGACCCCACAGCACAGCAGGATCACAAGCAGACAACCGCTGCCTATTCCCAGCCAGCAGAGCCGATGGAGTCAGCGCCGAGTGCCGCAGCAGACACTAACAGCCACCAACAGCCGATGGTGTTTCATGGCGACTGGGCGGACGACTGTGAGGAACATTCCTTGCCCATCGTGTCGGACGACACGGGGGGAAATTTACCCCACCAGTGTTAATCCTTTCCCGCCGTCAGTTACAGTGACGAGACAGCCTTACAAGGGTATTGATGGCCAACACGGATGCTGTGGATAGACCTCAAACTTATCGCGTTGCAACTATAAACATCAACACTATACGGACGCGTGCTAAGTTATCCTTTCTTCAGGATACGTTGAACTCTGCTTCCATCGACATAGCCCTTCTCCAGGAAGTGTACGTCGACGACTTCCCAGGCATGTACGGTTACGATGCTTGCGTCTCTCCAGCTTCCCCAACAGGCAGCGGTGTCGCTGTACTTCTTCGGGAAGGGATAGTGGCGGACGATATCCTGTTTCTGCCTGGGGCAAGAGGAATGGCGCTCACAGTACTGGGTGTCCGCACCTTCCGGGACGGACAAACGTCGCGAACGTTCACGATTCTTTGCGGAAGACGTCGCCCCGCTCTTCCAAGGCCGCCACGACCATCTGGTGTTTGGAGGTGACTACAATTGCGTACTGGCGACCAGAGACCAACTCCCGCGACATAATCCGTGCCCGGAACTCGAGACGCTAATTCGAGACCTGCAGATGGTGGACACCTTGGAACATCTTCACGGCCACCGACCGGGATTCACGCACTTCACGAGTCACTCTTCCAGTCGTATCGATCGGATTTATGTCTCACGCTCTCTCGCCGCTGGAACACAGGATGCGGAACTGTGGCCTGCAGTATTCTCGGACCACTCAGCTTACATTTGTGCTGTCACCCTGCGGCGGCAACAAGTGTGGAGAAGCCGCAGCCCGTGGAAGTCAAACATCGCTCACCTGTCGTACCCGGATTGCCGCCAAGCCGTTGAGGATACGTGGCATTCGTGTGAAAATCGCCTCCGTGCATATCCCACAACGGTCCGCTGGTGGTTGGACTGCGCCAAACCGGCACTGAGGCGAACGTTGATAATCTACGGTCGTGACCACGCTACTTGGCGAAGACATACACTCGAGTTTTACTTCCGGGTCCTGCGGGAATGCTATGCTATGGCGCCGTCTCCGGAACGACAAACGGCGGTCCACCGTGCTAAGGGTCAGATCCTCGCTCATATGCGACGCCACCTAGAGGGGGTAGTCATCCGCTCGAGGACGCAGGATCGGATACCGAGCGAACGCCTGTCAGTGTTTCACGTCCTTCGTGAACGTAAACGACGCCAACGAGCGCTGATACGCTTCATCGACACCGAGGACGGTCGTCGCGTCACCACGCAACAAGACATAAACACAGCGTTCTACAATCATTATTCCCAACTCTATTCCGCTCAGACCCCTGATCCGACAGCACTGGAGGACGTCTCTCAGACGATTTACGGCACCGTCACCCCGGCAATGGAAGCGGCCTTGATGGAAGAAATTACAGAAGAAGAAGTGATCGACGCCATTAGAAAAGGAGCTGTCAACAAGTCTCCGGGTCCTGATGGCCTCCCCTTGGAATTTTACCGGACTTTTCAATATTTATTAGCCTCCCGATGGACGGACATCTGTCGCGAACTACCATCCCCGGACGTGCCGCTCCCTGCGACCCTTGTGGAAGGGACGATTATTCCTATTCACAAACCGTCCGGTGGCTCACGACTGCAGGACTACCGCCCGTTGATGCTATTGAACTGCGACTTTAAGATCTTTTATCGACTGTTGGCGGCGCGGATACGCCAGACCCTACGAAATGTTATCTCACCCGATCAAACGTCATTAGGAGGCGACAATAATATTCAAACAGCACTCAGTGAATATCGTGACTTGATCTCACTGGCGAGGGCATGTCGTCTGAAGGGTGCACTAGCGGCAATAGATTTTAGTCAAGCTTTCGACCGAGTGGACCACAACTATTTGGAAGCGGTCCTCCACCATATGCGGTACGCACAGCCATTCGTCGCTGTCGTCATGCGACTACTCCGTGGCGCGACGTCCAAGGTGATCGTCAACGGCCGACCTTCGCAGCCCCTCACCATTTCTCGATCGATACGCCAAGGCTGCCCTCTGTCCGCTTTACTTTACGCTGTGGCCGTGGAATCTCTCCTCTGCGGCCTGCGCCAACGACTAACGGGTATGACGTTACGAGGCCACACTTTCCGGTGTAAAGAATACGCTGACGACCTGGTGATTGTCATCCGCAGCGGTGACGACACCGCTAGCGCACTAAATTGGATAACGAAATATGGCATGGCCACTGGTAGTCGTATCAACGTCGCAAAATCGGTGGCGATGAACATCGGGGTCGGATTGTCTGAGAACAGTGTCACCCCCTTACAGCTCAGAGATAGTTTGAAACGTCTCGGCATTGACTTTACAGACGATATACGACGGACCGCTGCTCACAACTTTCGACGGCTTTTACGAAATGTTCGGACTGGAATTGCCAACAACCGCCTACGAGCCCTGGACATCGTCCAACGGACCCAGTATGTTAACACACGTTTAGCGTCACGCATTCCGCACATCGCCCAGATATTACCTATACCGGTGATGTTAGCTCGCCGTATACTTGCGGCTTTTGGGTCCTTCGTGAGTTCAGGAATGCTTTTCGATATCAAATATGAGACTCTCACCCTTCCCCCGGATCGCGGAGGGCTTGGCCTTTATCACGTTCATGACAGAGCGGTCGGCCTATTTGTGAGCACATTAGTCGAACTATGGCACCGCCGTCCGGACAGTCTGGCCAGTTTGTTAATAGGAGAACTAGCACCGCCCTCCCTGTTGCCGCCCGTGCCGATACACCACGTCCCCTCCTCGCTCTTCTACATCGGTGTCTTTTACCTCGAACTCAGTTACGTTCGAATTGCCTTACCAGTGACTCAAATGGCGACGGCAAAGACGGTTTATAGGGTCCTGCAACGTGGATGACCCGATAACGTCGTGGAGAGGAAGCACCCGACCGTCAACTGGCGAGTAGTGTGAAGGACAATTCACCACGTAACACTGGACACTGACGTCACGGCGATGTGGTATATCACTGTCAAAGGTAAGCAGGTGACCAGATCAAGGCTACATGTGAACCATATGGTAGACTCACAGACGTGCACGAGCTGTGGCGTTCAAGACAACGATGAACACCGTCTTAGCTGTGGCGAGTCTACGGCAGTGTGGCACTTAGTGAGGCAAATGTCAGCATACTTCCTTCGGGTAACGCCGAATCATATCGACCCCAAGACTATCTTATTCCCGGATGAAACATATTACCCACGCACTAAAACTAATGCACTGACGTGGCTTCGTGGACATGCAGTGCATTATTTGTTTCAAGACGGCGCCAAGGACAATTTAGACTTTTGGAACTATTTGCAGGAACGACATTGCAAGATCCTCCGTAACCCAAAGTATCGACAATATTTTTTCCAATTTTTTGTGGAGTGCGTTCCACGACCCTCCACGTAGCTGGAACATCACGGGTAAGAGAAGCTAAAATTACAATACGATGATAGAACAATACACGGTACAACGTGGGATCTACTTTCATCATTACGAGAAGTCATACCTGGATGGTACAGCAGATGGAGAGTTTCGTTGTGAACCCTCACACTCTGTAGCAGTATTTGCCCGATTTCCTCTTTTTGTCCCCGGTGCGAAAAGGTCTTCGCAGTTTTAGTTTTCCCATCCGGTGCAAGATGTAGCACTGGTTAATGGTGGTATGGATTCCACCCTTCAGTTTTGTTTCATGGTTTCCTTCGGCCCGCACTTTGCTCTCTTTCTTTATGCCTTTTTCTACAACTATTAGCATGGTTTTAGTTATGTGCGTCCCCAACTCGACGCAAAGAGTGCACTTACTAGTTTTCAGTTCCTTACTGTTAAAAACAATAAAAAAATTTAAAAAAAAGTAGTTCTAAGTTCTAGGGGACTGATGACCATAGATGTTAAGTCCCATAGTGCTCAGAGTCATTTGAACCATTTGATAACGCCGAGCGCCGATTACGTCATCATTTCCCCTCCCACGTCTCCGCTCACCGTTAACACTAATCTTGTCATTTAGATTTCTGTTCATCATATTCAGCAACTGTTTCAGAAGAATACCGATGTGAAACAACAGCACAATGCTATTTATTCATATCGGAAATCATGTTATTTAATTTATTTAATTCACGCAAGCAAAACACCTCCGAACAGGAAATAAGAAAAGCCTTTTTCCATTCTGCGCCTCAGTCACAGGGACGATCACTCGGCTGCTGAACAGACACAACACTATCTTCAGGCCCGCTGATAAAATACGTCAAACTTGTGAGATCTCCCGTCGTTTACAAAATACGGAGTGAGTCTAGACATTATTACGTCGGGAAGACCGTTGATCGACAGAACTACATCGGTTTGTAGCTGAGAGTTGGCTGCGATATAGGCGTTAGCTGATCATACCTTAGAAAATGGAAGGGAAATTGCATCAACGACAACTCTGTCATGAAGATGACTACTGGCTTCTGGGATATCGTAATTACAGGACACGTAGCCATCGAAATACCTGACAACAGCTTTAGTAAAGACGGCTGTTTTCAGATGACTATAGCATGCAGCACGGCCATCGCGACCTTTAAGTGGAATCGGCGGAAGTGGTATAAGAAAATTACCTTATCTGGCGATGGGCTGAAACCCAGTAACCCCACAGTCGGTACCACGGCCGTAAAGGTCGATCAGCTGCCCCTACCAGTTCGTTTTCTGCAACACCCAACACCTTCCAAAACCACGTATGCGATTCCTGTGTTCTCTCACTCTCTATGTGCAAACCAGTAGTCCTTCAGGAAAAATGAACAGGGCGTTTTTGTAGGAAATTTAATGTACTTTAGAATTATTCGAGAAAAACATGTTTGAAGGTAACTTTAGTTTGTTTTCCTTGAATAATATAAAGATTATGGACTCTAGCGTAAACTCTTCCTAGTAAAATAATTTATCTTCATTAAATTTTCTACAAAAAGGTCCTGTTCATTTGTGTAGGATTAAGAGTTTGCTGGTACGGAGCGAGACAATATGAAAATCTTTTGCGTGGTATTTGAAGGCATTACAGATTGCATAAAACCCAACAGTAGGGCCAGCTGAATCACCCTGTGTTAAGGACGAGCCGTCACACAGCAGTGGGTACCTGACGATGACCAAGGACTACCTGTCTGAGAGCCCATAAGTAAACAATGACGTGACTTAATACCAACCAACTAAGAAGGATAATACTCAAAGGACTACGAATTTCTCTTTGTTTCATTTCAGTTCCTGTTACAAGTTGCGAGTATGTAGTGCATTCTGAGGTGAGACATAACAAAAGAAGGCAGATTAGTTTCGAGGTTCCCGCCGAGGACGAGGCAGGTAGTCGGAGCACAGACACGGACTGGACAGGTATGGCGAAGTTAACCAGATGTCCCCTTCCCAAGAGAACAATCGCGGCATTCCCGTTACTACTTACAGAGAAACGAAACAACATAAAGCTCGATCACCGAATGCCGACTTGAATACTGCGCCTTCCGAATGCCTAGTTTATCTTATCGCAAACTTTGTCTATAACCCCTCGATATGATATAAAATTCAAATAAAAAATTTATGTACAGAGTACTTCTGGAGCAATAATAAATTGTCTGAATAATACAGTCTACATCTCAATTTCATTTATTTTCAGCGACCGGTTTTAGCCAATACAGGCCATCTTCAGATATAAAAATCTATTCGCAGCCGCTGTCGCGTTTCGTCGTAGTAAATATTCAGGAGCTGCTAGTATATACTAATTCGAATAAAACAATTGATTATATAAAGCTGCTGGTATTGCAGTTTATATGTGTTTAATTATTGTCATAATTTTTGTTTTGATGTTAAAGTTGGAAAATTGTTTTTGAGTTTACATAACCGAATTTTCCAGCTGTGATTTATTCAAAAATTCTACTGTATCGTTTAGCAAGCCGAACACACTTACAAACGCTGAGCATGTCAATATGCTATTTGTGTACTGATTTTGTGATGGGAACGCTGCTGTGGCTGACAGAGGAAATGCTATGCAATTATCCTAACCGCAGAGTATTGCAGTTTACTCGTGTTTTCGCTAAACGCTGAGAGACTGCTGCATCGACTGAACCCTTTCTATAAACAGAACCACCTCGTAATATTGTCACACAAGTATTGAAATTGTGTCTCTTGCACTGTCTCGTATGAAATACCCGTAGATCTCTCGTTAATTCTCTGAAGAAAGGTTGTAGTGTATTGTTTACGTACATATCGTAAGTTATAGTTTGATAAAAAAAACCTGTACCGAATAACTTACGTTCTACTAACTGCACGCACATCATATTCACATGCCATACAGAGGATGTTCACATGACTGATAAGAATTTTAAGAATTTAAACGTCGATTGTTCTGCGAGTTCACGTACCCTGACAAATGAGTCGGTGTTTCTCAGAAAGAAATATTTCAGGATAAACTTCTCCATCCCTAGCAAAATATTTCGCTGCTGACGTTCCCAAATTCCCGCGATTTCGAACCATTCCAACAGTAAGATAGCTCATGATGACCGAAGAAGGGACGATATAAAATAAAGGCTGGCAATAGCAACAAAAGGATTCCTGAAAAATTGGAATTTGTTAAGATCTAATCTAAATTAAAATGTTAGTAAGTCTTTCGGAAGGTATCTGTGTGGATTATAGCATTTTACAGAAGTGAAACGTGGACAACAGACAATTCAGACAAGACGAAGATAGAAGGTTTTGAAACGTGATGCTAATGTAGTTGGAGAGAAAATAAAATAAAATTACGCCTTCTCCGCTATACTTTCCCGAAACAAAAAAACTCCGCTACTCATAGGCAGTACTTTTCTTTTCAGTGGCCGGTGTGAGTAATAGTCGTAAAAGGAAGGTGTTCTTCGTGAAGTAAATTAAATGTAACATATCCTGATCAGATCATAATCTTCCATCTTGCAAGACTTACAGCTTTATTCTTCATAGCCAATAAATTAAAATGTTTTTCTCTCCCAGTAAGACGAAAAACGCCTTCTAAGGAAGAAAATATTTAAAAGGCAAGACACTGTGAAATTATCGTCCTCTTTACAAGCATTTTCAATCTCAGTTGTGTTAAAAACTTAGTGCAATTGATTAAAATATTTGAACGAAATTTTTTGATCGTTTTAAATTTGAAATATGGATCGGTTAATAGGTCACATCCTGAGACATCAAGGAATTCTCTGTTTGTTAAAGTAACGAGGCATGGAGAAGGTTGTGGCGAGGGGGGAGAGGGAGGGTATGTGTAGAGGAAGACCAAACAGTAAGCAGTTTCGTACGGGTGCAGATTGCGGTAATTGTACCGAGATGAAGAAGTTTGCGCGGGTTAGTTTAGTATGGGGACAATTATTGAACTATATGAAATAAACACTTCGTAACTTCTGAACGGTTTGTGTTGGGACGTTCAAACTGCATGGCTGGCCACGGGGCATGATGAGATTTAATATGCGCTTTATTGTTTTGTTTATCGACGAAGCCCACTTTCATTTTGGTGAGTTCGAAAAAAGCAAAACTGGGAGACTGAGAATCCTCATTTCCCGATCGACAAGTCTCTTCACCCTCAACGGGTAACTGTGTGATGTGCAATGTCCAGTCACGGAATAATCGGTGCGATATTTCTTGATGGCACGGTAACTACCGAACGGTACTGGAAGGTTTTGGAAGATGATGTCAACCCCATTACTCAAAGTGACCCTGATTGCAACAAGATGTGGTTCATGCAAGACGAAGCCCGACCCTACTGAAGCAGGAGAGTGTTTGATTTCCCGGAGGAGCGTATTGGGGACCGCATTTTGTGTCTGAGGCATGGACTTGGCATGGACCGCCATATTCTCCGGATCTGAACACATGCAACTCCTTTCTGTGGGGCTACACTAGAGACAAGACTTACAGCAATAACCTCAGAAACATTGCTGAGCTGAAAACAGCTGTTCAGGAGGTCATCCACACCATCGATGTTCCGACACTTCAGCGGGTCATACAGAATTTCGTTATTCGTCTGCGCCACATCTTCTCCATTGCTGGCAGGCATATCGAATACGTCATAACCTGAATATCTGTAGTGACGTTTACACGCTGAATAAAGTGTGTGCACGCTGTTGTTCGAAACTAATTTATGTTTCTTTTCATGTAGTTCAATAATTGTCACCCTGTACATGAAGCCTGTCTTCGGACCGAACACCACAACAACAAACAACATCGATCCAACAAGATTTTTATGCTCTTCTTATGAAGAGACTGTCTGAATTAAATAACGACATTTTGCCTAAGGAGTGCGTGACTGATTATTTTGTAATTTTTTTCGTTTATTTATAGACGCAATCACATGTTTATGACACATTCATAACCGGTTTCGGCCGTACAATGACCATCTTCAGATTCTAAAGGCGGCATACACTGAACACAGGTTCATGCGTTGTCAAACTGTGTCATAAACACGTGATTGCGTCTATAAATAAACAAAAAATTTTTTACGAATATAATAAGGTGGCACCTTCTAGACAAGAATGGAATAGGGAAGAGAGTGGCTGTGCACCATAGAGCGACTTCCGGAATTTGTACGTATACATTGAACTGAGCTGCAGCACACAGAATTACCGCCCGTGTGGTGCCGACGCAACTTTCGTGCAGAGAAGCTACAGCGCCATTACAGCTTTGCATAGAACTTGTTCGCGGAGCTGTTCAGAACTTTCAAACCTTTCCCCGCTGCGGAAGTTTGCAGTCGCGCATAGGTGCGGCAGCCCTCGAGGAGTGGAATTTTGAACCGCGCTCCGTGTTTGTCCCGACCGGCGCGGCGGCGGGTTCCCGGCCAGTGGCCGGTGGAGCGCCCCCGACCTCTGACGAGTCCCCGGGGTGCGGTGGCCGCTGTCGGCGCCTCCTCCGCCTCCGCCTCCGCCGCCCCCGCACTATGCTAATGCCCGCCCGCCGCCATGTTTTATTCATGGGGCAGGTTATCGCGGCCGGTGGCCGGTTGGCCGGCCGGCCGCTGCTATCAATCAGACCGCCAGCGACCGCCGCAAACAAGCCCAGTTTTTCCGGGCGCGGCCAAATCCCCTGGCAGCTAGGCAGCCCAGCTGTACGTTACGCCCAAGGTGAGGCTGCTAAATGGGCGCTCACGGAGCAAGAACGACCACCTCGGCCTCACATACAGTCGAAAACACGCGTCTGGCGCCCGAGGCGGCCTGATATACGCCACGGTCCTGTACGTGTTCTATACCCCTTGGGACTTGTCCAAAATATGCAAGGGGGTGAGGTCTTCTCTTCCTCTCTCACGCCGAATGTGGGCAGGTTCTGCCATTCTTTGCTCCCTCTTGATGCTCTCGTATTTTATATCAGCTTCACTTTCATTCATGAATTCCTGTCTCGGCCATCCTCTCTTCTTTCCCCGTCCCCCCTTCAGAATAAACGTCTTAAATGAAAAACCTAAACATCTTGAAAAATTAGCAGCTGATTTTGCTGCCAAACGTAGCAGAGACACTGATACGTCGTGACTTGCTAGCAAAATACACTGACAGAAAAAAAAATCAGAGCGCCAAGAAGGAGTTGTGCGACATAAAATTTGGTAGATGTTTTTCTACGTCCTGAAGATGTTGTCTACTCAAATTACATGTCAGTGGCATAAGAGTAGCGCTATGAGGATGCAAATCGGTGTTTCCTTAAATATAAGCTGTAACAGTCGTGAGCGTTAGCTAGGTTTCGGGCTGGACCAGGTGAGTTGAAGTTAATCAAGCATGCCTTTAAGGCACAACAGTCGCCATCATCATTACCATACTGAGTTTGAACTAGGTCGCGCAATACGGCTACAAGAAGCTGGATGATCCTTCTGCGATACTGCAGAAAGTCTTGGCAGAATGTAGCCACTGTACGTCGCTGCTGCCAGCGCTCGTCACGAAAATGTAAGGTCGCAAGAAGACTGCACTCCGCGCTACAGAGAGTGAAGGCCATCGTGAACGACATACGGTTCTGGCGCATCGCACTGCATCTAAAGCAGCAATCTAAGCAGCAGTTGGCACCACAGAGACACAACCAACGCCGTCCGGAGTGGCCGAGCGGTTCTAGGCGCTACAGTCTGGAACCGCGTTACCGCAGGTTCGAATCCTGCCTCGGGCATGGCTGTGTGTGATGTCCTTAGGTTAGTTAGGTTTAAGTAGTTCTAAGTTGAAGGGGACTGATGACCTCAGCAGTTAAGTCCCATAGTGCTCACAGCGATTTGAACGATTTGAACACAACCAACTGTCACAAAACGGCTACTTCAAGGACAGTTCCGAGCCAGACACTCTGTAGCGTGCTTCCACTCACCCCAAAACACCGCCATTTGCGACTTCACTAGTCTCAAGCGACAGCTCACTACTGGATGGTAGGTTGTAGGTCTGTTGTGTTTTGTGATGAAAGCTGGTTCTCTCTCGGTGCCAGCGATGGCCGTGTCGTGGTTGGAAGGAGAGTCTGCAACCAACCTATCTGCGTGCTTGACCCGCTGGACCAACAGCAGGAGTTATGGTCTGGGGTTCGATTTCATACGACAGCAGGAATCCTCTCATGGTTATCCCTTGCACTGTGACATAAAACTTGTACGTCACTCTGGTGATTCGACCTGTTGTGCTGACATTCAAAACCACTATTCCACGAGGTGTTTTTCTAGAGGTAACGCTCGTCCACATACCACTGTTGTATCCCACCATGCTCTACAGGGTATCGACATGTTGCCGTGGCCTGCTCGATCACCAGATGTGTTTCCAACTCAGAACAAATGTGACATCATCGAAAGACAACTCCAGCGCCATCCAGAAACAGCATTAACCGTCGCTGTATCGATCGATCGAGTGCAACATGCATGGAACTCCATCCCAAAAGCTCACATCCAGCACCTGCACAGTACAATGCATGAACGTTCGCATTCTTGCGTTCAACATTCTGGTGGTTACACCAGTTATTAATGTATCAGTATTTCACATTTTAAATGGCTTATCTCGCGCTTAGGTTAACCTGTGCTCAGGCAATGTTGACATTTAAATACGTTAGCTAGGCAAGTGCTTTCCTGAAATTTCGTTACTGTACATTAATTTTATGTTTTTCTGTTGCGGTTTTTTCTCATCTGTCACAAATAACTTGCATCATGCCAGTCAGGTTTACTTGATGCCTAGGCGACATTGTTCTTCTAGTAGTCCAATTCTTTTATTTAGCCGAAGATCTGTGCTTCACTTTTGTATCAATTTTCGAAACTATCGGCTGTCCCCTTAATTCGTTCCAAGTCTTTCGTTTAGTCTACAGAACGATCGCATACTCACGAACCTAACAACAGAACTGGTGGCGGTGTAGTATTGTATGTGGTTTCTTTAACTCGTGCAGTAAACTTTCCCACAACCACAACAAAATATCTGTTTCTTCCATTCGCCTACACCATTGCTGGCTATAAAGTTATTATGCAAAGTGAATTTCGTAATGCATTTAATACGCAGTTGCAATTTCATAAACATACGTATTAGTATCAGAACACGGTTCCACCTTCAGCTGGAAAAGCCTGAGTCGTACACACACATCGGACTGATTAACATGTTAAGTGTATCCGAACCACGTTCTGGCGCAGCTGTAGGAAATCAATAAGAGTGACAAGCAACGAATCTGACACTGCCCATTTCCTAGTTCCCAAACTTCACAGAAGCTATCCTGCTTACTGTGGTGTTAATAAAGCTGCCCTATAAAAGCAAGAACTTAAGTTCGAGTCCCGTCTCTGGATCTCTCTAAGCCGACGTGATTCCTGTATTTTCCCGTTTGTCAATGACACATACTTTTGTATAGGACGAAATTGTGGAGATATTTTTCTTTTCTTTAGTTCCACAGCTATTATAAATTGTAGAAATGTCGTCATGAAACATCTTAAGCTGCTTCTAAATTTATTTCAATTTGGTTGTAATTTACACTCTATCCATCTGCTTCTACATGAGTAAACATTACATATAAATACTATATTTCTGACATTTTGGTTTTTAATCTGTATATGTTACCCCTGCTGTTAGTAAAAATCTGTGCTGTAAAATAGTATTTCACTGAAACACGTCACAAAATAAAAAAGAAGTTGACAATCTCATTTTATTGACGCTGGATCTCATGACCTCAACGGCCATTAAGGATTATTGGTGACGAACACAACCAGCTACGAATATTTTTGAAATGCTTTACTACAGTGTCACAACTGTCTTCGGATTATCACCCCTCCCCCTTCAGACGGGGATGTTTTGGTCAGCAGCAGTGCAGGAGTGGACGATATACTTCTGCCAAAAACATCAATGTAATCAGAAACGTTAGCCATCTGAAGAGGGGCACGATAGCCCGAAACCATTGAAGACATTTAAGTAAAGTATTTTAAAAGTATTTGTGGCTGCCAGCGTTATTCATCAACAATAATCTGAGCAGTAGCTTAAGGTGATAAATGGGAAAATTTCGGAATCTCTATTTCATCTTTTTCCCCTTTGCTTTTCAGTACTTAAAATTCTGCTGAGAGTCTCTTCTCGTTTTGACCTGAGTAGAAAGGAGTATGTGACTTCAGCAAAATGCCCTTTTAATAAAAAGTTGTGACCCAAGAAATAGCTTAATACTATCTGGCCAGGGTTTCTCAGTCATATTCAAGTGAAGGAGGTGTTTTCATTGTGCAGTGGAAAATACTGGAACATATGCGAATATCTTAACAAATTCAAGACCGCGATTACTCCTCCGTTTCTCAGCAAATTTTTTGAGTGTATACGATCTCCCCTGTAGGCAGACCACGAGCAATGAGAATGAGAACTTCACACTGAAAGCCTGATGTCTGCCCACACAAGAACTTCAGTAACAGTCACAGCGAACGTAATTTGGAAACAGCACGCTGTCTCGAAGTTTCGCCAGCACCACTTGCCTTGAGAACGTAAAGACGAGCAAAAAGTTCAAAATATTTCTGCTGACGGCAGTTTGGCTTTACTACGACTAATTACTCTACTGCAGGTTGAATTCGTACTGCATTCAAGAATGGACACAAGAACGTACATAAAAGCATGTGTACAGACAGAGTATGCCTCCCCCCTTTTCCCCCTCATCGGTCCGGCCCTCCCTCCCCCCATCTGCCGCCCTGTCGCCTGTATAGTGCTGTTTTAAGTGAGTGTTCAGTGTTGTGTGTCCTCTGTCAGTTTTTTTATCTCGTGCGAACAGAAACAAGGCTCAAACTTCCTGGCAGATTACAACTGTGTGCCGGACCGAGACTCGAACTCGGGACCTTTGCCCTTCGTGGGCAAGCGCTCTACCAACTGGGCTACCCAAGCACGACTCACGCCCCCTCCTCACAGCTTTACTTCTGCCAGTACCTTAATTGGTAGAGCGCTTGCCCGCGAAAGGCAAAGGTCCCGAGTTCGAGTCTCGGTCCGGCACACAGTTTTAATCTGCCAGGAAGTTTCATATCAGCGCACACTCCACTGCAGAGTGAAAATCTCATTCTAGAAACAAGACTGTCGCCGTGTTTTTTAATTGTGCCTGACTATTTACTGTTTTAATCAGCATCGCCGACCGTTTTGTTCTTATATTTTCTTCGCATCTTTTTATGTTCTCATATCTCGTAATTCTGTTTCTCAACTTTTCTGTAGGCTGCAGATCGGCGTATTATGTTGCTGCGAGACCATCCCCTCCTCTGGGGGGGAATCGAAATCCAATAAAGAAAAAAAAAGACCGAGTATAGCTATGACTTCATATACGGTTGGGCAAGGAAAATAATTCGTTAATGTTTTAGAAAGATTTCTGACTGATGATACTCAATTCAAAAGTAGTAACGAATAACAGCTTTATGCTTGTCCCATGATGAACCACATGGTATACCAGTCCATGACACATGAAGTTCAGAATAGAAAATAAAAGGCTCTGTACATGCCTGAGTACTTTAAGCAATAGTAGCCCAGTGAAAGTGTGTTGAAACCAGTACGCTAACCTCACAGACGAACGAATGAAATATCGATACCGTAGCACCAGCATGGAACACGATCTACCTGTTTGACCAACGGGAATTTAGTCTGAATATGCGTGAAGAGACACCTACAGATCTGAGAATGTTGCAAACAAAATATTACGCCAAGCTACAAGTGCATGGCACAGGCTCACCGTAGTTCTCGTAGCGTGATTATAGCTATCAGAAAATAATCTCAATTGAAATGAACAGAGTCCATAAGGAAGCTCCGACGCCAGTGGTCCGCAGCAAGATGCAGGCAGCAACAGAACAGACTGCCCTCTGTTGCACAGTACACACAAACACACGAGTCGACCTGCACAGCCCTCTCAGTAGGTTCTGCACACTATGCCTCCAGAGTGTTCCGTAACTGCACTTTACCAGTCAATGTCAGAATGAAGTAAGTAAAACCATACCTAAAGCCATCGATAGCATGGGTACAGAATGTCTTAAAAAAGTAATGTATTGTAGAGTAGCTTCAACCTTTGTAAAAATAAAGTTTTAAAAAATGGGCAGTTTGGTATCCAGAAGGGTTTTTAACGGAAAATGCTATATATACTTTCACTAATGAAATACTAAATGCTCTGAGTAGCCGGAAGTCACCCGTTTGGATTTTTTGTGATCTATCAATGGCTTTTGATTGTGTAAATCCTGGAATACTTTTAGATAAGCTCAAGTACTGTGGTATGAATGGGGCTGTGCTCAAATGGTTTAAATCATACCTAACTGGAAGAGTGCAGAAAGTTGAAATAAGCAGTTCACATAATATGCAAAAAACTGGTGATTTCTCAAACAGGGGAACAATCAAGATTGGGGTGCAGCAAGGTTCGGTCTTGGGTCCTCTGCTGTTCTTAATATATATTAATGACTCGCCATTCTATATTCACGACGATGCAAAGCTGGTACTTTTTGCCGATGATACAAGTATAGCTATCACACCCGACAGACAAGAATTAACTGGTGAAATTGTAAACGATGTTTTTCAGAAAATCATTAAGCGGTTCTCCGCAAATGGGCTCTCATTAAACTTTGACAAAACACAGTATATACAGTTCCACACAGTAAATGGAATGACACAATTAATAAATATAGACGTCGATCAGAAATCGGTAGCTAACGTAGAATATTAAAAATTTCCAAGTGTATGCGTTGATGATGGGTTGAACTGGAAAAAACACACTGAGGATCTGCTGAAACATTTGAGTTCAGCTACTTATGCTATTAGGGTCATTGCAGATTTTGGCGACATACATCTCAGTAAATTAGCTTACCACGCCTATTTTCATTCTCTGCTTTCGTATGGCATCATATTCTGGGGTAACTCATCATTGAGTAGAAGAGAGTTCATTGCACAAAAGCGTGTAATCAGAATAATTGCTGGAGCTCATCCAAGATCATCCTGCAGACACTTATTTAAAGCGCTAGGGATCTTCACTGTAGCCTCACAATATATATATATATTCACTTATGAAATTTGTTATTAACAATCCGAACGAATACAGAAGTAATAGCAGTGCACACGGCTACAACACTAGGAGAAAGGATGGTTTTCACTACTCAAGGTTAACTCTAACTTTGGCTCTGAAGGGGGTAAATTAGGCTGCCACAAAAGTCTTTGGTCACTTACCTAATAGCATCAAAAGTCTGACAGATAGCCATATAGCATTTAAAAGGAAATTAAAAGAATTTTTTAATGGCAACTCCTTTTACTCATTAGATGAATTTTTGGATATAGTAAGTGGGTAATTTCCTCAACCCCCGCCCCCCCCCCCCCTCCAAAAAAAGTTAAAAATATTAAGTGTCATGTAATATTTTGTGTAATGTAATATCTTTTATAGACACCTTTTATTAACCTCACGCGTTCCACATCATTACGAAGTGTCGTATTCATGATCTATGGAACAAGTACTAATCTAATCTAATCTAATCTCATCTGTAATCTTCGCAACAGATTCGCGACTCGGAACTCGTATAAGTAAGAAGAGCTTGGAGACATTTTAATAAACGAATTTCACTGTGGAACCAATGCGTTTATCTTGGGAATAATGTACGAAGGAATAGAAATATGTCTGCATACCGTCCTTGGGAAATTAAAGTTCTTAAGATGAACTGCTGATGGCCTAAAGTGCCCGCAATTTATGACGGCGGCCGAGTTTAGGATCGTTCTACTCATCTGACGTCACAATGCACAGTCAGCCCAATGAACAGAGAACGACGTTGCCAGAGCTCGACTGCAGTGCAGAGCACTGACGAGTGTCTTCAGTTTTAGAAACGTTCAGTCATAAATAAAGTAATTGACAAAAGCAATGTCTTTATAGCAGACTTTCTTTTATAGAAAGTTTGGAAAAAGCATTCTTTATACCAATTGCTTCATATTCTATTAATTAATTAAACCAAACAAGCAATAAGCCTCCTAATTCGGGCGATAGCAAGGAAAGGTGTTTGTATCATTCTCACTAACCGCTTTTTCGCAATAAAGAACAGTGGTAATTGTTTATTTCCTATTGTACTTCGACGAAACGTGAGTAATTCATAGTCATACCAAACAGTGTTTGTCAGTATTTTGCGTGATTTTTTAAAGTCCTCCGGGAGATACATTGAATGATGAGCTGCGTTAGCGTAATGGTTAACGTGTAGGGCTGCTGAGCGAAAGGTGCCGAGTTCAAACCTTGTTCTGCGCTTAATATTTTCATTATTTAAAAACAATATCGAAGTGTCTTACTTCATGAATTTTATTCGTTTGAATGTAATTTTTTGAAATTTCTAGTGGCAACTGAAATCGACCATATGGAAAGTATACGCTATGGACTTTTACCTCTGCAAACTCTTCAAAATTTCGTGCAATGGTTTACTACAGCTAATACTGCACAATAACTGCGTTGAAAATCGAAACAAAATTAAGTCATTTATGGGGGGAAGGTATAAGTCAAGAAGATGTGTAAAAATCAAGTTTTTGGGCCAAATAGTTTTTATAAAATCGAATGATAAAGTGTGTCAAAGCAGTCGAAACACCATGTGTCTGCACAGGCGAGCAGTGCAGTGATGACAAAATCGCGCACATCGCGGAATGCGGGGAGCACGTCTCTGTAGCAGCGAAACGGTTAATGCGGCCGTGGTGGCTTCACTTCATAAACTGCGCGCTCCCCCCCTAAACGTAAGTTTGCGAACTATACTATGGCGCTGCTTCTGTTGGCGCGTACAACTGGCAACGCAGCAATATCCCGCGTCTGGGCGGGCATGCGCGAACCGCCAACATAAAAGAATTGAACTATAGCTCCGTACGAACTCGAGTATTACTCAATCAGAGTCCAGTATCTCAAAAAGTGCAACCTCTCGATCTTTTTATTTTTATCAGAGAAGTGAGACACCATCGTGCCAGCCGTGCCGTCCCCTTTCATAGCGAGGGCGCAACATCGGCTGTCCACAAATTTAGGGACGCGTTGTCATAAATCCCGAAGTGCTGGCGGCCCAGTCGAGTCCCGTAATCGGCCGGCGAGCGCTCTGAGACGAGCTTTGTGATTTACTTACTGCGCTGGAATTAGCGCGGCGACATTTCGGATCAGCGCGCCACCGGCAGATATTAATTACGGGCTCAGTAATTAGCGATGCTGATGAATAAGCAATGAGCGCCGCCTGCCGCGTGTCGGCCCCTGCGCTCCCCGCTTCCCGCCGTGCACAGCGCGCCAGCGGGACGCCGGCCTCCTCCTGCCGCTGTGCCCTGACACGTGTCCTCCACGTGGGACGCCGAGTACTGCCCCTCCTGGAGAAAACTGAACACTCCGTGAACGAGTAACATTCCAAGGTCAACATACACACTAAAGGGTACACAAAACCGTATAGTGGAACATAAATCCTTGTAGAGATAGTATGAGGCCAGGACAAGACGTAGTGCACCTCACTTTTGTGTTAAAGAATCAATAATCCAAACCCAATTACTTTTCGTTTCAGAATAAAAGCAGTCGTGTTTGCGAAATTGTTCAATATCAATTACGTGTTTCGCCCTTTTGGGGCATCATCAGATTGTGCAAAAGTAGCTGGATATGTAACCCAAATGTCATAAAATCATATAAAATAGAAAATAGGCGCAACAGTAGATATAGTAATGATATTTTACTTTTTGGACGGTCTAATCGCAGCCGAATACAACACATTTTTTGTACTAGAATGAAATTTTCACTCTACAGCGGAGTGTGCTCTGATATGAAACTTCCTGGCAGATTGAAACTGTGTGCCGGACCGAGACTCGAACGCGGGACCTTTGCCTTTCGCGGGCAAGTGCTCTACCGACTGAGCTACCCAAGCACGACTCACGACCCGTTTTCACAACTCTAATTCCGCCAGTACCTCGTCTCCTACCTTCAAAACTTTACAGAAGCTCTCGCAGAGGTACTGGCGGAATTAGAGCTGTGAGGACGCGGCTTGAGTCGTGCTTGGGGAGCTCAGTCGGTAGAGCACTTGCCCGCGAAAGGCAAATGTCCCGAGTTCGAGTCTCGGTCCGGCACACAGTTTCAATCTGCCAGGAAGTTTCACATTTTTTGTACCATACACGTTTCGCCTTTATTGTTTGCAAGGCATCTTTAGTGGCCTGAAGGACGTTCATATTTTTTTGTTCTACTACTGTTTAGTTAACATTCATTTACAGACACAGACAAAAATATATGTTCACATACACGGGCCTAATCATACCAAAACAAACCAGTTCACACACACACACACACACACACACACACACACAGATCACTGATATCATAAGCAGGCATTGAGTAGTTGGTAATAACACATACGCGCACGTAATCATACCAAGGAAAAAAAAACAGTCCACAAACACACACATCGCCGCGCGGGATTAGCCGAGCAGTCTGAGGCACTACAGTCATGGACTATGCGGCTGGTCTCGGCGGAGGTTCGAGTCCTCCCTCGAGCATGGGTGTGTGTGTTTGTCCTTAGGATAATTTAGGTTAAGTAGTGTGTAAGCTTAGGGACTGATGACCTTAGCAGTTAAGTCCCATAAGGTTTCATACATACTAAACTAAAAAACCTAAACACACATCGAATAGTTGGTAATAACTTTAGACAGTTGGCAACACCATCCAAAACATTACATTAAAGCTAGTGTTCAGTTCCTAGTGCTGTGAAAATAACATTTCAAATGGCAGTAAGCAGGCGAAGAGCAGCTATAGCGAAAGAAAAAAAACACACATATTGATCAGCATCAACAAAATTTGGAAGTAGAACTTTATTAACTACATCACAGAGAAGGAAAGAGTGCCACAACCGTTTATAACCTCTATATACAACAGCGTAAATATAAACTAAAAATTTAAATAAAAATATATACATATTCCAGACCACTGAAGTTGGCTTGAAAGTAATAAATGCGGAACGCACATCGGAAAAAAATCGTGTGTTTCTGATTAGATGTCACCAAGATAATAGTTACGTACAGACCACAATATTATACGCAAAATGATGACGACAGCACTACAAAAACCGAAGATGTTTAATCCGAGGAGAAGTTTGAGAGATAACTGTTGTGTTTTTATTAACTACTCAAAGCAAACAAAATGAATTACATGTAAATGATAACAGCCATTTCCCCGACAAACCCCAGTGCAAAATCATCTGACTCTACAGAATCTGATCATAATTATGCATACACCGTTAGTAAATGCGGAATTGACCACCAGATGTCACGACAGGCGGATCCGCCAGTATAGTAGGACGTGGCGAGTAACATGTTGTAAGAACAGAAGCAGTAACAACAAGATGAGAGATCAGCACAGCTCAGTGACTTCGAAAGCGGAGTAGTCACTAACTGTCACATAAGTGACAGATACATCAGAGACATTTCAAAGTTGAAACAAATGAGCCCGCGGTCACCATTTTTAGTCTCATTAAACAGGTGTCAACACTTCTAAGAGGGCCTTCATCAGAATTTAAATGTTTAAAGTGGCCTGTAACATAATTACAAATGTATAGGAAAAGAAATTATTTTATATAAAAGTGTAAGTACTGAGTAACAATACAAGACAGAGACAGTACTTACATGTCACGTATACAATAAATAATAGGCCAGAAGGGGTTTAGTCACATTTTTTTAAGAAAAGAATGCACGAAGGCGAGCCACTATTGGCAGCTCATGCCACAGGTAGCAACGGACCGAGGCGCCAGCGTTAACAAGTGTGAGCAGGTGGTACATGACACCAAGACGGCCGGTCCTGGCGGAGGTTCGAGTCCTCCCTCGAGCATGGGTGTGTGTGTTTGTCCTTAGGATAATGTAGGTTACAGTAGTGTGCAAGCTTAGGGACTGATGACCTTAGCAGTTAAGTCCCATAAGATTTCACACACATTTGAACATTTTTATGACACCAAGAGTGCCATCTGGTAGCCGTAAATATAAGAAGGCTACTTAACATTTAAAATACATACAGCTGAATGTTAAAATGAACAGTATTCAGTACGTGAAGTCACAGGCAAAGGTTTACATGACAACAGCAGACATGGTAACATTTTCCTTATGCAAAAGCATAGAAATAGAGTTTGAAAACCGAAAACTAATTAACAGTACGAAAAGAAACAGTACTTACACGTCACGTATAAAATAAATATAAAGCGAAACAGCTTTAGTCACAATTTAATGTAAAATGTGTGGAAGGCGAGCCCCTACGATCTACTCGCATATGTCGTGCTCGCATGTGTCGTGCTCAGGTTCTTGCTGGTGGGACGTGAAACTATGGTCTTCGTTTTCCTTTTAGGACCACCTACTGCGGAAGGATACACGTCTGTCTCTCTCTCTCTGGGAACTACTACACCTGATATGTAAGTTGAGGGTTGAGGAGTGAGAAAGAAAAGAAAAGAAAAGGGAAGGGGCTATTGATGTCAGCTGCATCGGCACTTTACACGGAATCAGTGGCGACGAGTGAAAATGTGCGCCAGATCTAGGAACCCGAACCCGGGATCTCCATCTTGTACTGTATTGTACTGTATGTTAACCGGGGACCTAGAAACGACGGAGAGGCGCCGTCCCCGCCGCAGCCGCAGTGGTCCACAACCCCACGACGACTACCGCTGTCCACTTCACCCCTCCGCCGCCCCACACACAACCCAGGGTTACTGTGCGGTTCGGCCCCCGGTGGACCCCCCAGGAAACGTCTCACACCAGACGAGTGTAACCCCTATGTTAGCGTGGTAGAGTAATGGTGGTGTACGCACACGTGGAGAACTTGTTTGCTCAGCAATCAAAAATGGTTCAAATGGCTCTGAGCACTATGAGACTCAACATCTTAGGTCATAAGTCCCCTAGAACTTAGAACTACTTAAACCTAACTAACCTAAGGACATCACACACACCCAAGCCCGAGGCAGGATTCGAACCTGCGACCGTAGCAGTCCCGCGGTTCCGGACTGCAGCGCCAGAAACGCTAGACCACCGCGGCCGGCTGCTCAGCAATCGCCGACATAGTGTAGCTGAGGCGGAATAAGGGGAACCAGCCCGCATTTGCCGAGGCAGATGGAAAACCGCCTAAAACCCATCCACAGACTGGCCGGCTCAACGGGGATCAGGTGCTCCTACCCAGTCCGGAAAGCGGTGCGTTAGACCGCACGGCTAACCGGGCGGGCTGCCTCCTGCTTACTACACTCCTGGAAATTGAAATAAGAACACCGTGAATTCATTGTCCCAGGAAGGGGAAACTTTATTGACACATTCCTGGGGTCAGATACATCACATGATCACACTGACAGAACCACAGGCACATAGACACAGGCAACAGAGCATGCACAATGTCGGCACTAGTACAGTGTATATCCACCTTTCGCAGCAATGCAGGCTGCTATTCTCCCATGGAGACGATCGTAGAGATGCTGGATGTAGTCCTGTGGAACGGCTTGCCATGCCATTTCCACCTGGCGCCTCAGTTGGACCAGCGTTCGTGCTGGACGTGCAGACCGCGTGAGACGACGCTTCATCCAGTCCCAAACATGCTCAATGGGGGACACATCCGGAGATCTTGCTGGCCAGGGTAGTTGACTTACACCTTCTAGAGCACGTTGGGTGGCACGGGATACATGCGGACGTGCATTGTCCTGTTGGAACAGCAAGTTCCCTTGCCGGTCTAGGAATGGTAGAACGATGGGTTCGATGACGGTTTGGATGTACCGTGCACTATTCAGTGTCCCCTCGACGATCACCAGTGGTGCACGGCCAGTGTAGGAGATCGCTCCCCACACCATGATGCCGGGTGTTGGCCCTGTGTGCCTCGGTCGTATGCAGTCCTGATTGTGGCGCTCACCTGCACGGCGCCAAACACGCATACGACCATCATTGGCACCAAGGCAGAAGCGACTCTCATCGCTGAAGACGACACGTCTCCATTCGTCCCTCCATTCACGCCTGTCGCGACACCACTGGAGGCGGGCTGCACGATGTTGGGGCGTGAGCGGAAGACGGCCTAACGGTGTGCGGGACCGTAGCCCAGCTTCATGGAGACGGTTGCGAATGGTCCTCGCCGATACCCCAGGAGCAACAGTGTCCCTAATTTGCTGGGAAGTGGCGGTGCGGTCCCCTACGGCACTGCGTAGGATCCTACGGTCTTGGCGTGCATCCGTGCGTCGCTGCGGTCCGGTCCCAGGTCGACGGGCACGTGCACCTTCCGCCGACCACTGGCGACAACATCGATGTACTGTGGAGACCTCACGCCCCACGTGTTGAGCAATTCGGCGGTACGTCCACCCGGCCTCCCGCATGCCCACTATACGCCCTCGCTCAAAGTCCGTCAACTGCACATACGGTTCACGTCCACGCTGTCGCGGCATGCTACCAGTGTTAAAGACTGCGATGGAGCTCCGTATGCCACGGCAAACTGGCTGACACTGACGGCGGCGGTGCACAAATGCTGCGCAGCTAGCGCCATTCGACGGCCAACACCGCGGTTCCTGGTGTGTCCGCTGTGCCGTGCGTGTGATCATTGCTTGTACAGCCCTCTCGCAGTGTCCGGAGCAAGTATGGTGGGTCAGACACACCGGTGTCAATGTGTTCTTTTTTCCATTTCCAGGAGTGTAGATACTTGCCTTAACCACTGCGCTCTTGGGCACAGTGTTTCTCGCAAGTGCGCGGACTCTCTCTGCGGTCCTGTCTGCCGACTGACAGCGCCACGCAGCGCCACCTGTCTGCACTGCAGTCGCTGTCCACATCCTCCATGCTCGCTGCTTTGACGTTACAGCAGGAGGTCAGACTTAATGGTGCATCCACAATCTCGAAGATGGATTCGTTCCTCATCGGGGCGAATCACTTGCAGAGGGTGTCCGGGAAGTAGGGACAAATTTAAAAGTGCTATACAACATACAAAATTTATTGAAAAAGTTATGTTTTTAGAAACACTTTAAGTAAGTCTCCCGTTTATGTATGAAAAATTATATCCTCCATATGACCTCCGCGAGGTAACGACCAATCCGTTCATCGGTTCTCCTTCAGTTGGTGTATTGTCCGTCACTGCGCTTTTGATTTCACAAATCCCCACAAAAACAGTCACAAGGCGTAAGATCGCATGATATGACAGGCCATTCCTGGTTGCCACACAAAGAGATAATTTTTTGAGGAAACTTTTCATCCAGCACAGCAATCGTTTCACGCGATGTGAGACTTGTCGCACGATCCTGTCGAAATGAGAAAATCGTCATTTTCATCAATAAGAGGGAAAAACCAACCAGGAAGCATGTTTAGGTAAAGGTCGCCGTTCACTGCGACGGCAGCTCGCTCATAATTTTCAAAACAGTACGGGCCGACCACTTCTGCTGCCCAGGACCCACACCGCACAGTCATGCTTTGTGGATGCACCATATCTTCCACACTCACTCGCGGATTTTCGCTACCCCAAATTCTACAGTTCTGCTTATTTACTTACCTTCTGAAGTGGAAGTGCGCCTCATCTGAGAAAACTATTCTTTTTGTCAAGTTCTCGTTCTCCGCTTGTCGAGCCAAGAAGCATTGAGCAAATCGATGTCTCTTTCCATGATCTGCAAGTTTCAACTCTTGTGTAGGTCACATCTTGTACGCACGCATTTTCAGACCTTTTGAAAGGATTTCACGCAGTGAATTTGGCGATAAATTCAATTAATGAGCTGAGCCGATATTCTGTGGCTTACGGTTACATCGTCTCGCACGACAGCAATGTTTTCTTGTGTTCGAACAGAACGCGGTCGTTCTGGTTTCTTAAAGTTTGAAACGGAACACGTGGTCTCATAGTTCCGGACCAACTTCCGAACTGGCGATTCGGTTGGAGCAGCATTACGTCCGAGTGTCGGACGCAATTCACAAAATGTTGCCGTGGGACTTCAACTGTGTCTGTAATAACTTTTTCTCGCTAAAACATCAAACAACAATTTTCAGCACACAAAAGCTATCATGCTACTAATGGGAAGGCTCGCAAATTAAAAACATGAAAAAACCACGGCTTCCAACCGTCATATGACAAAATGGCGCAAAATTCAAATTCGTCGTTGCTTTCCGGACACCCGTTATGAATGCCTGGTGTCTGTTCTTTCGGACATGTCCGAAAGAACAGATAAGTCCATAAGAATTCATATAAAAGATACTAAAACTATTCTCGGGGAGAATGCTTTAAGGGGGACGTTCTTGAAATTGACCAAAAATGTCGATTTTCGGTTTATTTTTATTTGTTAGTACAACTCATGGACAATAAGTCCCCAAAGTTACAATGTTGAAATGACATCCGAAGTGCGTGATAAATTAATTAAAAGTGTGACGCGGCCTCCCTGACACGCCCACGTTTCGAAGCAGCACTTCAATACCAGCGCAGTCAACAAAGATTCTGTGTATTACTTTCAACCAAACTTGTGGGGGATACATCTAGAAGGCCGTGATACATACTCTTTGGTTTCGTAGATCATCTGTGGCCGACCCTGCATTTCTCAAAAAGTGTGTTCATGGCAAAACCCAAAATCCAAATGAGTCTTCAAATTCACTCATATGGAAACGATGCCCTAAAAACACATTTGTATCTGCTGCAGTTGTCAGAATTGCAACTTATGATGCAGTTATTGTATTTAATGACGGGAAAGTCGGGAGGATGAAGGTATTAGAAAGAATGGGCTTCAAGAGAGGCAATTTTACTCAAGACATCCTGAGAAAAATTGATTTACAGCGCGTCTCTGGAGCTGAAAAGTCAGCTGAAGACTTGGTGAAGGAAAGAAGACAGACAACAAGAAACTAGAAGAGAAGCCTTGAAGGGAAAGACGACCCAGAATACAAATGTGATGCCTTCTGAAGAAGTGACACATGGAAAAAAGTTAGGTTGAACTTTAAATTGAGTTTCCTGAAAAGTTTCTTTTTTAATGTTTATGTACCTTTTCCTCAGATTCTATTAATGCTGGAATTATGGAATTTTGTACGCATATTTCTGTAAACCTAATAAACGTTGTCTCAAGAGTAAATTTTGAAATTCTGATTTCAAGCTGAGATATGGAGCAAAGTGCTTAAAATTTCGCATAAATTTAAAATTGTGGAATTATAATTTAAAAAATTGCGAAAATTCTCCCATTTGAACTATTCCAAAAACCTCATCAGAGAAGCTTACAACATATAAAGAGGTGAAACAGAGAAGTTTTTGTAGAAATCTGTTGAATACTTTCTGAGGAAGAGGAACATACATCATCTTTTTAAATAAAAGTTCAAATTTCATTCAAAAAAGTTGAATAAATATATTATCAAAGGATTTTATATGTAAATGTGTAACTTTCATGTAAGGCGTGGTGCCAAATTTCATTGCCATATCTCAAAAACAGTGGATTTGGTGCATTTTTGAAGTAGTGTGTGTTTTTCATCAGCGTCCCCCCTTAAGTCTGTGTTCATGAGATACGGTTTGAGCAAATCATTTCCGGAGAATGCCGGACTGGTCCTTGATAAACACTGCGGCTCATCTCCTACGATCAACTGTGCATGTGAACCACGATGATTGTGATTTGGTTCAACGAACTCACGCGCACAGCCTACTCAGTAATTGCGTCTCATGAGATGCTGAATGAAGCAGAACTAACTCTGCAATCGTAGCCCGGGTGCCCGACCGGCCGCCGTCTCATTTTCTCCCAATGGCGTCATTTCAATGCGGAGCGCTCAGGCATGCAGATCTGTAGCTGTCCCAGCCGCTGTCGGATCTGTAGACTTCGCAGCGGGCACTCCACTTTCAAGTGAATCCTCGCGAAGCTGAGTCCTTACCGTTCCACTACTTGCACCGAGGCAACGTTCCTTGCAGTGCTGGGAATTGCAGCTGGGTCCGTCGGATGGCAGTCAGACCCGCTCGCCGCTGAGATAAAAGGTAATTCCGTGCCACGTTGACTCACTCTCTCTGGAAGAAATACTGCTGAGATTTCGTGGGCTTTGCAAGATTTCACCACGATGGGATACTGGCAGCCATTCCTCACCATGTCACTATCAGCTATCTGCACGGGATGTGCAGATATTTTTTCATGTTGGACCTTAACATGTACACACATCAATGTGTTCTTTGTTTCTCTCTGTCTGTCTCTCTCTCTCTCTCTCTCTCTCTCTCTCTCTATCTATCTATCTATCTCTCTTTCGAACAACCTTCCTACAAACAGGTCACAGATTTCATGAACTAATGTTCTCTGTATGGCCGTAACCGCACAACTAAGTGGACTATGCCTGTTAGTATAGACTAACCATTCTGGATCCACTAGTACACACTTCAACACCTGACCTACTGCCTAGAGGAAAGAAGCATTGAAGGGTAGCCGCGCGGTCTGGGACGCCTTGCCACGGTTCGCGCGGCCCCCCTTTCGGAGGTTCGAGTCCACTCTCAGGCATGGGTGTGCGTGTTGTTCTTAGCGTTAGTTAGTTTAAGTTAGATTAAGTAGTGTGTAAGCCTAGGGTCCGATGACCTCAGCAGTTTGGTCCCATAGGAACTTACCACCATAAATTTCCACAAAAAAAAGAAGCATTCATGGTCTGTTCTTGGCACATGTACTTGGAGTACTAACCATCTTAAAGACGTACTACCCCAAATAGTTATAATTAATAGTCTGCAAATGACGTAAACACCGATGTAATGTCGTTCAGTACACCGCCCTCAGTCACCAACAGAAATATCTGCACTTACAGCATTACGCGCTGTACAGTTTGGACAGCAGTTAATTGAATACGATCTCTTAGTTAGTTATGAATATCAGTTGACACAAATAACTGTAATCCGTTACTTGTTTTCATATTCACATTATTCGTTTCCAAAGATCATCAAGTGTATTTATTTAAATTAACAGTACATCGAAAATATGTAGGTGGATTATTTGGGCTGCTGTCAGGAATTACGAGGCGTGTTTTTTAAGTAAGTACCGTTTTGAAATTAAAAAAAGGCGTACTAACATATCTCAATAATTTTATTTTTACATGAAAACCTGTACCTTAATCTACTTTTCTACGTAATTTCCGCCAATATTGAGGCACTTGTGATAACGTTGTACCAGTGTTTGAATACCCTGCTCATAGAAGACTGGCGCCTAACTTGTTAACCACTGCATCACCACTGTCTTGAAGACGCTGACCGCCCAGGTGTTTCTTCAAGTGCAGGAACAGATGGTAGTCACTGGGCTGTACGGAGGATGATCTAGAGTTTCCCATCGAAAAGATGTGATGAGATCTTTGATCTGATTCGCCACATGCAGACGGGCATTGACTTGCAGCAAAACGTTGCCCTTGCTCAACTTCCATGGACTGTTCCTTTGATTCTGCTGCGAAGAAGGCCACCCATGTTTCATCACCCGTAACAATTTGGCTTAAAAAATCATCACCGTCGTTGTGATACCGCTCAAGGAAAGTCAATGCATTGTCTAAACGTTTGGTTTTGTGCACATCCGTCAACATTTTCGGTACCCAACGTGCGCACTATTTTCGGTAATTCTAGTGCTCGGTCACAGTGCCATACAAAACACTACGTGAAACATTAGGAAAGTCATCCGGCAAGGAGGAAATCGTAAAGCGTCTGTCTTCTCTCACCTTATTGTCCACTTCCTGCACCAAACTTTCATTAACGACCGAAGGACGCCCACTCCGTTGTTCATCATGCACATCTGTGCGGCCATCTTTAAATGCTCTCACTCACTTTCTTACCGTTCCATCACTCATAATGTTTTCTCCGTAAACTGCACAGATCTCACGATGAATATCGATCGCTTTTAGGCCTTAAGCACTAAGAAATCTTATAACAGCCCGTACTTCACAATCGGCGGGACTGACGATTATCGAAGGCATCTTAAACACTCAGTACACAACGGAAACAAGGAAGGATCAGACTGTAATGGCGTCAGTGCGTAGATTAAGATACAGGCTTTCATGTAAAAATAAAATTATTGAGATATCTTAGCACGTCTTTTTTTAATTTCAAAATGGTACTTACTCAAAAAACACGCCTCGTACTTCACGCCTTCTGCTGCCACACAGTGCCACATGCTGCATCGTTTCCAGGAAACCACACGTGCATCTCATCCAAGTTTTGTTAGTAGTAAAGAAGAGTAAAAGTAATTCTTTCCGGGTTATTTGTGTATGTCAACGATCCACTGATATTGCTGCTTCTTTCCTAGTTCCACTGCCTCCTGTTGTAACACGCACGTATTTCATCATATACCACATGAAAAATCGATAGTGATGTGGACCTGCGTGCTTAGACTGTCATAAACACCGAAACTCAGCTGTGGAAATATCCAGGCTGTACAACTTGTTACTACAGCGTTCTTTAAGGAAAGTGTACATACTTTGCTGCACTGTGGTGTCTTGTACGTTTTTGGGGGGTATGTTCATGTAGATGTTACGAGGGTGTGCTGAAAAGTAATGCCTCCAATTCTTTACACGAAAACTCTTAAAGCTTTTTAAATAAAACAAACATTATTAACATTCTACATCTTTATTCTTCATGTCTACATATTCATTTCACAATATGATCACATTTCTCCGAACGGGAGAGCATTTTTTTGATACTGTCACTGTAGAATGTTTGCCTTTATTGACAGAGCCACAATCTCATCTCCTCTTGTACCGCTTCTTCACTATCAAAGAGAAGCCATCGAAGGTGTTCTCTAACTCTGGGAAACATTCCAAGTTCTGTTACACACGTTGAGCTTAGCACTTCCTTCATTACGAGTATGAACAACCCAAAATCGCACATTACTGATGTCGAACCAACCCTCAGCCTGGCAACTCCTCACCTAGTTGAGAGGAGAAGGCTAGATTGCAAGCAGACTGAAAATTTCCGTGGTCCATCCGAGATCCGATCACCCGAACTCTTGGTTTCCAGGCTGAACGCCCCATGTATTAAAGTAGTGCGACTGCTAGATTAAGCGAATGCATTTGAATTTGCATTCGTACCGGAAGATATGACAAAGGAAAAATCGTTGACAGTAGCTGGTTTGATTCACTTCTCCTGGAAAGTAACCCGAGCCTTGAACACATAGTCTTCAAAAATGTATTGTGTAATACAATGAGAAAAAGAGTTGGAAGTAAATCCGAGACAACAGCTAGAAGTTTGGTGTCAAGGAACCAAGTTTTGCATTGTTTTCTCTTCTCGTTGACCCAATTATAGAGCTGTAAGCTCTTCCACTCACAGGATTCCAATCCATTACCACTGTCTGGCGTGCTACGTTTGACATCATATACGCTGACTGATGTTTCTCAATGGATCATCTACAATTTATTAGTAATATATCTTAAGGATAAAATGTCTTTGGTTTTCAATTCTTTTTAGTCTTCAAGTGGAGGCCGAAAGAAATGAATACACAGAGACGGTCGATTAGATTTTACTGCAAGCCTAAAATAATTCGGATATCAGCATTATAAAATATTTTTTTTTTTCAGTTTCCACAGTTCTATAACTGTCGTAATCCATAGTGTATTTCTCAGTCTGCATCTTCTACCCGCAGTAAAACAAGGATAAAAACGCGGATTCGCTGAACAGACTTGCCCGTGTAACCTAATGACGCGGAAATCTGTCATGCTCCAGTAGCTGGAATTAGAGCACACTTTCTAGCAATCCGTTCAGTAGACAATTCCATTTTATGCTTCCGCTCTTAACTGAATCTCAGTTTTTCACACTACGAGTAATTTGAATGAATAGCCTAATCAGAAGTGTTCCACAAGACTGCACTCGCCTTCTGCCGCAGGAAAAAAGACCTTGCCAGAAATCTGTTTCGTCGTGATAATCTGTGCTTTCTACTACCTTCTGCTTGTTGAATTTGTGGAGCTCTGCCATTTGTGAAAGTCTCGAAGAATCACACGGTTCCGGTTACGATTACAAAGCAGGTGGTCAGCTTGCAGCGGGAGGTAGCTCCTTCACTTTCCGATGTTGCCTCTAAAAGCACGTAAAGGAAATCGGGACGAGTAAATGATTAGCTAACGCGATACAGGAAATATCTTCTGTCAACAATATTGCAAATTAAAACTCCTGAATGATAATAAATTGTTTCTCTTAAGGTATACGTCATTTTCGTTTTGAGCATACTTATTTTTCTGCGTATGGTAGCATCTCGTTAATTTATCTAAATGTAAAGGACTTTCCAGGTGTATTAGACTTCGTTCCGCACTTCATTAAGGAGTTAAGCTGCCTCGTTTGCAGTTGGTGATGGTGGGCATGTGACAAGGGTATCACTTAAAATTCAGTATCACAGCATTCGATAATTCTCTGACAGGTGTGTTAACAACTGTCCAGCAAGTTTGCAACTGTTGAACTGTTTTTTCCCACACGGCAGAAACTTCCTCTGATATTTTTCTTCTTCTTCTTCTCCTCCTTCTGCGTTCATAGATTAAGATGATTCACTTGTTTCGGTCAACGAGGTCCAAACATCCTTGCCAGGTATTCCCCTCTGTCTTGTCCGTCTACGTTTGTGGTCGAGAATTTGTTTTGGGAGTCTATATTAATGTGTTCTATCTACGTGATCTGAAAACTTGTTTCTGTTTAGATCTATTTTCTTGTACACTGAATCAACTTGTAGTTCATTCCTAATGTCTTTATTTCTCAAGCGACCTCCTCTGTTGTTTCCTTTAAGAGCACAGAGAAATATTTCCGTAGCCTGGACCGTACTGATATCCTCTTCCGCTGGAATTCAGGTTTAAGAGCCATAGAGCCTAGTAGCAATGCCATAAGTATCATTGTATGAGTGTAGATGTGCATGTTGGATTTGTATGCCAACATATTAAGATGACAAACGGCTCTTTGGAGATTACGAGGCGCACCCAGAAAGTAAATTCCCCTGTTGTTGTTGTTGTTGTCTTCAGTCCTGAGACTGGTTTGATGCAGCTCTCCATGCTACTCTATCCTGTGCAAGCTCCTTCATCTCCCAGTACTTACTGCAACCTACATCCTTCTCAATCTGCTTGCTGTATTCATCTCTTGGTCTCCCTCTACGATTTTTACCCTCCATGCTGCCCTCCAATGCTAAATTTGTAATCCCTCGAGGCCTGAAAACATGTCCTACCAACCGACCCCTTCTTCTTGTCAAGTTGTGCCACGAACTCCTCTTCTCCCCAATTCTATTCAATACCTCCTCATTAATTATGTGATCTACCCATCTAATCTTCAGCATTCTTCTGTAGCACCACATTTCGAAAGCTTCTATTCCCTTCTTGTCCAAACTATTTATCATCCATGTTACACTTCCATACATGGCTACACTCCATACAAATACTTTCAGAAACGACTTCCTGACACTTAAATCTATACTCGATGTTAACAAATTTCTCTTCTTCGGAAACGCTTTCCTTGCCATTGCCAGTCTACATTTTATATCCTCTCTACTTCGACCATCATCAGTTATTTTGCTCCCTAAATAGCAAAACTCCTTTACTACTTTAAGTGTCTCCTTTCCTAATCTAATTCCCTCAGCATCACCCGACTTAATTCGACTACATTCCATTATCCTCGTTTTGCTTTTGTTGATGTTCATCTTATATCCTCCTTTCAAGACACTGTCCATTCCGTTCAACTGCTCTAAAAAACAAAGACAACATAGTTAAATGAAAAACTTCATAGATAACAGGTACAGCAATGTTTGAGCTATTTTTCGACATGCTCACCAAAAGCACTGAGACACTTGTCATATCGCGGGATCAATTTTTGTATTCCTGTGTCGTAGCTGTCTGCCGCCTGGCACACAATTTCTTGTACGGCAGGTGCTTATTGAGAATTTCATGCAACAAGGGTCGCAGTAGCTGTTTACAATGGCTGCTGAGCTGCGAAGTCGTGAAGTGACGGTTCTCCAGCGTGCGCTGCCGCACCAGCTCAACCAGGTGACAACTCATGAGGGATGGTCACCCACTGCGCTCTTCCTCATGGACACTTTGCCAACCTTCGCAAGAAAGACTACACCAGCAGTGCACCATCTGTTTACTCACAAGGTTCTGCCTGTAGACCTGATAGACCTGACTATTAATTTCGATGGGCTCTACACTTTGTGCATTAAGGAACCTTATCATTGACCAAACGTCGCAGACGGCGGGAGAACGAATAAGAGACGCCATTTCGGAGCACTTCCACAGCGGTAATGGCACCAGGCGGGACCCGGCCGGCCGGCATTTGATTATCATCTCATATATCTGTTGCGGATGCCCAATTTTCCTGGCTATATACGTCTACTTCAAAGGAAACGACACCGGGAAACTTACTTTCTGGATGCGCCTCGTATATCCAGTTCCTTGTATTATTATTTGACCATCTGCGTATAGTAGAGCATTGAAAGTAAACATTTTCTCCGTTAATCTTTATGCCGCAGGTGACATTATGTTTCCAAGCCCTGACCAGGTATCCGCTGCTCGGTTTTGATAGCCAAAAACAAACTTTTTCGAGAGTTTCTCGATAACGGATAAAGATTTTTGAAAATGGGAAGACGGCACTTCTAGATAAATTACTAGAGAATATGCCTTTACAATTTGAGCAATTTGCTGCGGTTATTTATTATTTAGGTTTTACGTGAGCATTTTACGTGTACAAGCAGGGTAAATTTGAATCTCTGTAACTCGAAACAAAATGTGTGTGAAATCTTATGGGACTTAACTGCTAAGGTCATCAGTCCCTAAGCTTACACACTACTTAACCTAAATTATCCTAAGGACAAACACACACACCCATGCCCGAGGGAGGACTCGAACCTCCGCCGGGATCAGCCGCACAGTCCATGACTGCAGTCTGTAACTCGAAAACCGATAAATACATCAGGAAAATTTCAAGTTTTTTCGATATCGGGATCTGAATAATATATCGTAAAGATCTAAAGAATATAAGAATTTCAGCCATTTCTGAGCATATCCGTCTTGGAATCCGCGGCTCGGTTTTGGTACCCAAAAACCACGTTTTCCGGGTTTTCTGAGGAACCGCCAATGAACTAAATGTTACCTCCATAGGGCCCTTAGAAGGAGCACCGTAGAGCACATCCGATGCAGAAAGAACCAGCTCCATTCGCCAGAACTGGAGGAAATGTGTAATTTTCGAGCTGTAGGATATTTACAGTAAGACGTTCCATCTGTTGGATATGCAAACCGCCCTTAGCCCAAGGGCTGTCCGAAACACTTGACACTGCATTTCTGTCACCAATAGAACCGGAGGTATGAGCCTCGGAAGAATCCCGTTTTAATTTTTGGTGTTTTCAAGCAATTTAGGTAGCACATGTCGTCGCATGCGTAACGAGTGTGCTGAAATACAATGTTGACGCAAAGCTTAACCGTCATCAACACATCCTTCGCATTATTCATATTAGGATGGGAATTAATTAGTCATTTAGAAATCCTCGCACGGTGACTGATTCGAGATCGAATTTGAGCCCTAAGTCATCAGATATCTTACAGTAATTATTCAAATGTTTCGTAACATAAAGTCTTGCAATTCTCAAAACTTATTGATGAACAGCTACACATTCGACTATACAACCACAAATGCCGCTTCTTTAATCATTAGTGTCATCAAAATACGTTGACAAATAGCGGTCTGCGCAACATACACATACACTAACAGATCATCACAGGCACTAACGTAATGTAACTAACTCCATCGGACACAGTTTTGGGAATTATAATTTTATAGCATATTACAGAAATCATCTTTCTTATTTAAATAAACATTCATATTTCTTATTACGTGCACTTCATACAACAACAGTAAGAACTGTGCTTTTTCAGCTAATATCCTGTCTACATTGTTTTCCACAACATGCCGTTAAAATGTACGAGTGGTCACCCGAATGACACGATTTTTCTTAGTACAAATTACCCATCTTTGGCTGGTCACAGACGTGGCCGTTTTTGGCGATAGAGGTAGTGTGGGACTCTTGCGCCATTCATTATTTCATTTCGGCTGTTCCTTCCAAACTTTTTCTTAAAGTTATGTAGATGTAATTCGTTAATAGTTTCCCTACATCTGCAAATTTCTTATTCGATGATACGAACTGTCAGGTGGTTCTTCTCGTGTGCACACAACACAAAGTAATTAAATCTGCCCCAGGTGTAATTACACCAATCGACGCGTACAGGAATTAAGGAACATGACAGGTGATATGTCTTCGTTAGGACTTCACGCGTTTGCTCGATTAGCGTGAATGCTAAGTATGATATTACACTAATGTGGATAGAACCACTTACAGTTATGATAAGCTATATAATAGCACCAATGTCTTAAATTTCTTCGTATACACTGACAAATTTCCTCTCAAAAGCAAGGGAAGATTCCAGGTGAACACTGATTTTACACCCCGCAGATGGACCACCAGTCTTCGTCGAGGATGACGAAGAGCGACGTTCGCAGCCTTGTTGGAAAAGCTGTCCTGCGTTCTTCTGAAATATAAATCATAGGTCGGCTGTGTCGCGATCGGGTCGGAATTAATATTTATTGTTCAATTCAAAGTTGCCTACAATGCTCTCGTTCGTTCTTATCGAGAAATTTCTGTTCGGCGTGGGATAGTCGTGTTTAGTAGAGGGGATCGACGGATGACACCGCAAAATCCCAATGAAAGGCAGTTCTTTTTGTGTTGTCGGGAAATAAGGGAGATATTTTCACCAACATGATAAGAGAGTTGGGTTGGCAATCACGAAAACAAAGACATTTCTCGTCGTGGTGCGTCATTTTCACGAAATTTCAATCTCTAATTTTCTCCTCCGGATAACGGAATATTTCGTTGGCTCCTAATGAACCTAGTGATAAAATAAGATAAATCAGAGCACTAACTGGAATACTCTCTTTCAAATTCTGAAGGTGGCAGGGGTAAAATACAGGGAGCGAAAGGCTATTTACAATTTGTACAGAAACCAGATGGCAGTTATAAGAGTTGAGGGGCATGAAAGGGAAGCAGTGGTTGGGAAAGGAGTGAGACAGGGTTGTAGCCTGTCCCCGATGTTATTCAGTCTGTATATTGAGCAAGCAGTAAAGGAAACAAAAGAAAAATTCGGAGTAGGTATTAAAATTCATGGAGAAGAAGTAAAAACTTTGAGGTTCGCCGATGACATTGTAATTCTGTCAGAGACAGCAAAGGACTTGGAAGAGCAGTTGAAAGGAATGGACAGTGTCTTGAAAGGAGGATATAAGATGAACATCAACAAAAGCAAAACGAGGATAATGGAATATAGTAAAATTAAATCGGGTGATGCTGAGGGGATTAGATTAGGAAATGAGACACTTAAAGTAGTAAAGGAGTTTTGCTATTTAGGGAGCAAAATAACTGATGATGGTCGACGTAGAGAGGATATAAAATGCAGACTGGCAATGGCAAGGAAATCGTTTCTAAAGAAGAGAAATTTGTTAACATCGAGTATAGATTTAAGTGTCAGGAAGTCGTTTCTGAAAGTATTTGTGTGGAGTGTAGCCATGTATGGAAGTGAAACATGGACGATAACCAGTTTGGACAAGAAGAGAATAGAAGCTTTCGAAATGTGGTGCTACAGAAGAATGCTGAAGATAAGGTGGGTAGATCACGTAACTAATGAGGAGGTATTGAATAGGATTGGGGAGAAGAGAAGTTTGTGGCACAACTTGACTAGAAGAAGGGATCGGTTGGTAGGACATGTTTTGAGGCATCAAGGGATCACAAATTTAGCACTGGAGGGCAGCGTGGAGGGTAAAAATCGTAGAGGGAGACCAAGAGATCAATACACTAAGCAGATTCAGAAGGATGTAGGTTGCAGTAGGTACTGGGAGATGAAGAAGCTTGCACAGGATAGAGTAGCATGGAGAGCTGCATCAAACCAGTCTCAGGACTGAGGACCACAACAACAACAACAACGGAAGGATTTAGGTGTTCATTTTTCCCAAGTGCTATTGGAGAACATAACGGTAGGTAAATGCTGTCAGAACCCACCCCTGTGAATTGCTGGTGTACACCTAGATATTTGTCTTGAATTAGCAGCACTACAGGCAAGTAACACTTTGTTTCTAGGGATTTGTAAGGTGATAATTTAGACTCTACCATATTTGTTGCAGACTGCGTCCCTCACTATCTGTGAGAATGTTTGGTCTAAACCCAACTACGCACCATCCCATTCGATATCAATCCATGTGAGCACTGGAACGTAGCTCAGGTGGAAGTGGTGGTGCTGTCTCGGGGCCAACGCTATCGCAGATTCTCAATACTATGGGTTTTCTACTTACTAGGTTACATAAAGCTGTCGCTGTGGGAAATCCCAGTAGAAAACTAAATGGCAGCTAGTTAATTGAGTCCTAACTGCCTACCACAATGTCCCACGTCGAATTCATTTAGCCTTAACATAATACACTCACAACTACACAGAATATTGTTCTGATCACGACTGATACTTTGTGAGGAAACGGGCGAGTTGTGGCGCCCTGAAAATATTCTAAGTTCCGAGTTGGCGTGGCCGCGCGGGCCGAACACGTGGTGCTGGACATTAGCTGAAGCAAGAGGGGTCCAGCCTATTCGCGTGGCTGGGAATTCCAAGTTGACGCTGTGGCGAGGACGGTCCTTTGTGTTGATGAAGGAGATGTCTATGCCAGGAGTGCCAAAGATGGCGGACTTCGTAAAACCATAATAGCAGACATTTCACAGTTTGTATAGAAATTAATAGCAGCCAGGTGAATGATGATACCTCAAAAAGAAACATGTACATTAGTATTATTTGCACGGCGATTCTGATGGAGTAATCAGATTCTCAATATCTTTATTAGTTTAAAGTTTAACATTTGACTGTAAATTATACAAGTAACACCCAGCAACCAATTTCCAAAACCTAAACGGCTCATCCGATTTTGTCGATCAACGTGTCTTTAGGAAGCTGTTAGTGTAAACCTAAATTGGTATAAATTACAGGCATGTAACTTGAATATTACATGAGTTACTGGGGGCCAAGTGGCCGATTAATATCCGTCGGGTCAGGCCATAAGTACTCCACAGTTACATGAAAGAACGGAAGCAGCATGATTATAAATATATTTATTCATCTATGTCTTCGTTAATATCCGATCTATGCTATTCATAAAGAAACTGGTCAATTATGTACTGTGTTTTAGAAAGCACAGAGACGTTAGGCTGCTGGCCTACTTTTGTTTGCTATTTCTTTGATTATGTCTATTTAATTCGTTTATGTATTTAATAATGTGTGTTAGAGCGTGTTTATTGTCCAGCCGTAAGAATATTTGTTAAATTTCAAGTTATTTAAATGTAAATCTAGTATTTCGTATGTGTGTCAATATGTTTGTGTGTGCACGTTGGCTTATAGAGGGAGCCCCCTAGCCAATCACAACACTCGTTACTAACAGAGACGTATGGAGGTTGGGAAGGAGCGTCGTTTACGGGGGAGTTCTGGACGGTAATGCACAGTACACGGGAAGTGCTGGACGTGGCAGTCGCTGGAAAGACGTGGACAGTAGAGCAGTTTGCGCACGGTCGCGGAGGATAGAAATATTTCAGAGTGCCGACCTGTGCTGTCGTGTGATTTCCGTGGCTTCTGCAGCGAAGGCGTAGTATGTGTTCAGAAGTGAATATCTCCCGAGCTATGTTGTTGTTCATAACTAATTACGTGGAGTAGGAATCTATTGTTTCCCTGTTATTCAACTTATATTTTATTTAATTGCTGCACCATGGACACCAATAAGTGTTTTGCAGAAATATATCGCTTTCTTAAAAGTACTCACCATTTAAAGTCGTTAAGATAGTACCTGCATATTTTATTTAATTGCAATCATTCATTTATAAATTTATATGCTACATTCATAATTCGCAATTGCCGAGTGATAGAAACCTTCGACCATTCGATTGATGTGTGTATTCTTATCGTATACTGTAGACTCAGCAGTATTTGGCCTATAATGGGGCAACTACGTATCCCAGCCCCTAGACAACGAAACCAGCCAAAACTTTTAATATTTGAGTCAGAAGGTACATATTTGAGGGCCACACCACCATTTCATTTTATTATTAGGAAGCCTGCAACTTGCAATATATTGAGGAAATTCCACAGGTGCCGTTCGTGGTGGAACAAACACCTCAACCTTCCTAGGACTCTACAGGCGCGAACTAATTCGACCAGAACGTAGGAGCAGGTTAACAATGAAACTTGAAGACAATAGAAACTACAGATGCAATCTGTCATTATAAGAATCCTGAAAACCATTACCAGGCTTCCTTTGACCTATGGCACACGGATACATAGCAATAACACGCAGAAAATTCCTCCATGTTCCCCGATTACTTGTTGTGGGACACACTAGGAAGTTCTGGTCTTACGTTAAATCAGTAAGTGGCTCGAAACAGCATATCCAGACACTCCGGGATGATGATGGCATTGAAACAGAGGACGACACGCGTAAAGCTGAAATACTAAACACCTTTTTCCAAAGCTGTTTCACAGAGGAAGACCGCACTGCAGTTCCTTCTCTAAATCCTCGCACAAACGAAAAAATGGCTGACATCGAAATAAGTGTCCAAGGAATAGAAAAGCAACTGGAATCACTCAACAGGGGAAAGTCCACTGGACCTGACGGGATACCAGTTCGATTCTACACAGAGTACGCGAAAGAACTTTCCCCCCTTCTAACAGCCGTGTACCGCAAGTCTCTAGAGGAACGGAGGGTTCCAAATGATTGGAAAAGAGCACAGGTAGTCCGAGTCTTCAAGAAGGGTCGTCGAGCAGATGCGCAAAACTATAGACCTATATCTCTGACGTCGATCTGTTGTAGAATTTTAGAACATGTTTTTTGCTCGAGTATCATGTCGTTTTTGGAAACCCAGAATCTACTATGTAGGAATCAACATGGATTCCGGAAACAGCGATCGTGTGAGACCCAACTCGCGTTATTTGTTCATGAGACCCAGAAAATATTAGATACAGGCTCCCAGGTAGATGCTATTTTTCTTGACTTCCGGAAGGCGTTCGATACAGTTCCGCACTGTCGCCTGATAAACAAAGTAAGAGCCTACGGAATATCAGACCAGCTGTGTGGCTGGATTGAAGAGTTTTTAGCAAACAGAACACAGCATGTTGTTATCAATGGAGAGACATCTACAGACGTTAAAATAACCTCTGGCGTGCCACAGGGAAGTGTTATGGGACCATTGCTTTTCACAATATATATAAATGACCTAGTAGATAGTGTCGGAAGTTCCATGCGGCTTTTCGCGGATGATGCTGTACTATACAGAGAAGTTGCAGCATTAGAAAATTGTAGCCAAATGCAGGAAGATCTGCAGCGGATAGGCACTTGGTGCAGGGAGTGGCAACTGTCCCTTAACATAGACAAATGTAATGTATTGCGAATACATAGAAAGAAGGATCCTTTATTGTATGATTATATGATAGCGGAACAAACACTGGTAGCAGTTACTTCTGTAAAATATCTGGGAGTATGCGTGCGGAACGGTTTGAAGTGGAATGATCATATAAAATTAATTGTTGGTAAGGCGGGTGCCAGGTTGAGATTCATTGGGAGAGTGCTTACAAAATGTAGTCCATCAACAAAGGGGGTGGCTTACAAAACACTCGTTCGACCTATACTTGAGTATTGCTCATCAGTGTGGGATCCGTACCAGATCGGGTTGACGGAGGAGATAGAGAAGATCCAAAGAAGAGCGGCGCGTTTCGTCACAGGGTTATTTGGTAACCGTGATAGCGTTACGGAGATGTTTAGCAAACTCAAGTGGCAGACTTTGGAAGAGGCGCTCTGCATCGCGGTGTAGCTTGCTCGCCAGGTTTCGAGAGGGTGCGTTTCTGGATGAGGTATCGAGTATATTGCTTCCCCCTACTTATACCTCCCGAGGAGATCACGAATGTAAAATTAGAGAGATTAGAGCGCGCACGGAGGCTTTCAGACAGTCGTTCTTCCCGCGAACCATACGCGACTGGAACAGGAAAGGGAGGTAATGACAGTGGCACGTAAAGTGCCCTCCGCCACACACCGTTGGGTGGCTTGCGGAGTATGAATGTAGATGTAGATGTAGATGTAGATGAACCTGCAGGCTCGGCTAACATCTGCATTTATATTCACGCATGCATTTCTCGTGGTATTCCCACATTTTCGCACAACCGCTGTATGTGTCCCACAACACGTTATCGGAGAACCAGGGGGAATTTTCTGCGTGTTATTGCTATGTATCCGTGTGCCATAGGTCAAAGGAAGCCTGGTAATGGTTTTCAGGATTCTTATAATGACAGCTTGCATCTGTAGTTCCTATTGTCTTCAAGTTTCATTGTTAACCTGCTCCTACGTTCTGGTCGAATTAGTTCGCGCCTGTAGACAGTCAACCCCATGAATAAATTTGCCGAGTGGGCTGCTTTTGTACCTTCCTAGACAATTCGTGTCAATGAATTGCACGCACTTATTAGCGTTTGCCGTCTCACGAACGTTGCGTATTCTGAGCACCTGTAATGCGAGTTACAACTGACGTGTGTCTGCTTCCTGTACATCTTCTAGTTTCAGCACAGCCATCTTCTGCAACCACGTACGTATTTATGAATAACACTGTACGTCACTACCTAGACTGTGTTGGAAAATTAAATGGTGGGAAATATGTTTTTTTTCATATTCTCACTACGGTACTAATTAAAATAATATACATCAGTGCCCTTCACTCGGAAAAAACTTCTGAATGGATTAATCAATTCGCTATTGGTCTCTGTCATCCCGGATGGGGCATCTACAATGCTTTTTCTAATACTTTTTTGAAAATCATAGCTTTGTAACTGTAAATACAGTATATGTGTACGTTGCTTCTTTTGAAGTGATGAAAACTGGTTTATCTAACCTTGAAAATCTTATTATGAAGTATTAAAATCAGCAGACATACGAAAAGTTTTATTGAATCATGTTTTTATTCTGAACAAACAATTGCACACACCGTTCTTACACGTAATTTGCCTCAGTGTGGTATGTTTTGAAATATCCAAGCATACAAAGGGCTACATCAGAATCTGGAGACCACCAGGAGTTTATATTCGGCATGTTTTCTCCTCTGGCTCTTAATGACCTCGGGAGACGCTTTTCAGAGATGTGTTTGGTGAGCTATTTAATTATATTTTGTGCTACCAGTGTAGTTTTAAGAATGTTAATTCTAACGTTACAATATTTCTACGTTTCACTGCATTACTTACATTTATTTATTACTTACCTCAGCATACGGAAAGCTGCATCAATACCAGAATCATCTGCCTGCCCTTCTCAAGCGATATCAAACATTGCTATCGGGAAAAGAACACCCCCCCCCCAAAAAAAAAAAACAAAAAAAATATAAAATTTAAAAAAACTATGACAAGCGCGAGCAGCGGTCCTACAATGCTACAGGCAGCAGGCTAAGCACTAAGGGACTTGAGACAGAACACACATACACTGCTGGCCACCGTAAATGTAACACCCTGAAGGAAGCATCCGAATCAAGTGAAATTTACACCATGGGTTTGCTGCGATGAGATATGCAACTGATTAGAATTTCAGCGCAGATGCACATCACGCGCGCCTGTGGCGCCTCCTCATAGCGCCATTTAAGGCTTGGCGATTTCGACGAGCTTACGCTCGGCACGTGTGTTTACCTTGTGGTTGTTTCACAAGACGATCAGTTATGCCTCGTAGACAACAGCGAACATCTTTTGATCAAGTATCCGAGTTCGGCAGAGGAAGGATAGTGGCTTACCGAGATTGTGGATTATCATACAGAGAAATCGCTAGTCGTGTTGGACAAAATCAAACAACTGTAATGCGGATATGTGACCGTTGGATGCAGGAGGGTACGACGGACCGACGTGGTCGATCGCATTCACCTCGGTGCACCACTGCACGTGCTGATAGGCAAATTGTGCGCATGGCAGTGACGGATCGCTCAGTGACATCCCGAACGATAGCACAGCACATTGCGTCTGTAACGCATCATCCAGTGTCTGCGCGTACCATTCGACGCCGTTTACAGCAGAGTGGTCTGTCCGCAAGACGTCCATCGCTTCGTCTACCATTGACGCAGAACCACAGACGTCTCCGTCGCCAATGGTGCGATGACAGACGGATGTGGACGGCAGAATGGAATGACGTTGTCTTTACTGACGAGGCACGCTTCTGTCTGCAGCACCACGATGGTCGGATTCGAGTGTGGAGACACCTTGGAGAGAGGATGCTGGACAGCTGCATTATGCACCGCCACACTGGTCTTGCACCGGGTATTATGGTATGGGGCGGTATTGGATATTATTCTCGCACGCCTCTAGTACGCATTGCCGGTACTTTAAATAGCCGGCGCTACATATCCGAGGTGCTGGAGCCAGTTGTCCTTCCTTACCTTCAGGGTTCGGCCACAGCCATATTTCAACAGGATAATGCGCGACCACACGTGGCACGCATTGTCCAAAGGTTCTTCGTCAATAACCAGATTGAATTGCTTCCCTGGCCGGCTCGCTCTCCGGATCTTTCGCCGATAGAAAACATGTGGTCCATGGTTGCTCAACGAGTGACCCAGATTACATCCCCAGCTGCCACACCAGATGATCTTTGGCAACGTGTGGAAGCTGCTTGGGCTGCTGTACCCCAGGAACACATCCAACGTCTCTTTGACTCAATGCCGAGACGTGTGGCAGCGGTTATCTCCTGTGGCAGCGGTTATCTCCAACAATGGCGGCTACTCTGGCTACTGATTCTGGCAGGAACCACATGTCACAGACGTCTGTAAACGTAATCATTTGATACTTGGTCAACATGTTATCTACAAAATAAATTTTGTTGTGCTACCTCTTGTCTTTCTTGGTGTTGCATTTACGGTGGCCAGCAGTGTACAAAACGCTTTGGCGGATAACTGAGACTTCATAATTCGAAAACTACGTAGTAGCGGAATGTAAAGACGTTCCCTTGTGCATTTTATGTAGCTGTCAACAGAGGGAAGGAGACCCAAAGTTATCTACAAATTTTTACGCAGAGCACGAGCAAGACATGAGCGCCGTTCACCTGATTAACTGCAGCTGCCCAAAAAATTATAACATACAGAGATGCGGATTGAGATTTGCGGATGCGGATAGCACATGTGTTATCCACGCAGTCCTGCAGTTTGTAACCTCCCCCTCACTTATCGACCTTAATGACAGTGAAAAATTAAACCGCGTGTACCTAATGGAAATTTGGGAAAGCAATCGTCACCGAAGTTAATCTGTCGGTAAAGAGGGAGGAAAGGGTTACATCTAAATGAAAGGAAAAATGCAAATGAAACTGGTGGAAATTAATTTTGAAAAGGGGTAAAGTTAATAAAGAAAGTAAATGTGCGGCCGTTACGTTAACAATTAACTAGCGGTAATTAGATATTTGAGATTTGGGGGAAATCACGGTCGCCAGTCTTAAGGACAATTACTATAGTAACTGAAAAAGAAAGGTTATTACACATGTAATTAGCACTAGAAGCGTGGAAACTGAAGGTTGACACGTGTAGTGTTAAAACTGAAAGTTTGTCAGAAGTAATAAATTTCGCTACACTCTGACTTAATTTAGCAAAAGAATTAATAAAACCGGAAAATCGAAAGTTAATTTAGTGACTGAAGTTAATAGTGAGCTTTCTTTCTGAAGCACATCGAAATCCAGTAAACTACGGTTAGTCTTGGACTACCTCAACAATCATTTCAAAAGCAACTTGACTCTACGCAATTTAGAAACAAGAGATTTAACTTTGAACTTGAATTAAATAATTCTGAACAATTAACAATAGTAAAATTTAGTACGTACCAAGCTGAGCTGCAGTCACAGGAAAGATAAAATATGCTAACAAAACTCGCACTCATAATTTGTGCTTGTGTAATCTAAATATTGTAGCCAGCTATGAATACTAAAACTGAACTTTGAAATTAAAGCAGTGGAATGGAATGATTGTACTTTAATGCTGGCGTCTGAATTTCAACGACACTCGGGTTCATTTCGGAAGAGGAAGGGACCCTGCTTGGTAATGCAATTGGGACAATGAGCAACAAAGGTTCATGCTAAGTTGCTGTAATTTTGCGAGGCAAATGGAACAGTTTAAAAAGCTGAGGTCTGCCATACAGTTCTGAAACTTTACGTGCTTTTAGTCTTCCTTGTTGGTTGATTGAAGGTTTGAAGTCGTCGATCGAGGAGGTGGCGACGGTCACTCATTGTCGGCCGTCGCTGTTGCAGAAGCTGGATGTTGGCGCGCCTTCTTCTCGACACGGTCACCAGGCGAAACGGCCTCTTGATATGCGCCGGCTAATGCTTCCCGTCCGCGACACCGTGTCAGAAACTATCATAGCAAGTCGAGCGCAATTACATGCTGCCCAACCCCGAAAGCGCGGCAACTCGCGGGAGCGTCACACAACACCCCTGCTCCACTGCACTACCCCAGCCAGACCCCCTCTCTGCCCGCGCTCCACGCGGCAGAGTTCACACTATTCAAGATCCTACACACTTTGATTCTTCACACGACCTATCGATGTAATCGTTCGATAGCAGTTTTCCCTAGGCAAGACCCAGCGTAAAAATACAAATAATATTTACGAAACAAATACATCGACAATAATGCATATATATATATATATATATATATATATATATATATATATATATATATATATATATATATACAAATAGTAAAACAATTACAATATATAAAGGCACAGAAATGTCATATATTCAGGTAACAAAATAAGGAAAAAATTTACAGTACAATAGATGGAAATAGGAGGATATGCATTTCCGGCGTTACATGTGCCCCACATTGTCTGAGGATGTTCGTGTATCGTAAACAGACTCAGAAAATGTCCCAAAAAAGAAACAGCGGAAATGCATATGCTCAAAACATCATCAAAATTTAGCACTCGTCTAATTAAGCATAAATCAATTTTTTAGACCATAAAATTTGAGTGGAGACAGTCCTAATCTTATTCCACTCTGTGATCTTGCACAAAATAAAACAGGTTGACAACATATTAAAATTCATAGGTAACATAGAAAATGGTTTAGCTAATCTAAAAATCAAAATTCCTAGCACTATCATTAAATGGAATACTATTTACAAAATCAATCAGAGTACATGGTCATAAAAACAGGTAGATCAAAATACGCAAATTAATTATCAATTACATAGAATACATATTTTATATAACCTTTTCATAATTATTATCTCGTCATGAGATTCCACTTAACGCTAAACAAGAAAATAATATTCAGTAGATCGAAAAAAAACTTAAATATTGACAGCAGAATTCTTTCACATCAGCTGTCCGGGAAGAAAAACTATTCCGCCTTTCGTACCCGCAAGTACAAAGAATGCCGAGAGCGGCACAAGAGCCGACAGCGGCTCCGCCTCGCCAGTATTGTTGCGCCCGCCTGTGCGGCACGCTTGATCTCACTCGCCTATGTAACGGCATTTCCAGAACGTCCGCTTCACTGAATTCTTTGGGAAAAACTCACTCCCGAGTAATCTCAAGGAGTCCATTAACACTATCACAGTGGATAACTCAACACTGTCCATCATCACACGCATGTACTAGCCTGAAACTTAAAACAGCGTCTAAGTACATCGGCAACGACTAGTAAATCACACATCCATGAAATCTTACAGCTAGTTACAAAATCATATTTACATTACTTAATCTACTGTGACTCAGCTGAAAACTTAAACTAGCAGCTTGGATTTTTCAATTGATAAATAATCACTCTCTGTTAAATCATTTAGTACAAGTTAATTACTTATTAATTACAACTTCTTTAATGTCCTCTTGGTCAGGCAAAATCATGACAATCTAGCAAATCGTTTAAATCTTACACTCTATATTCACATAGTGTACAGATTACCCATTCTGTGGTATTAATCAATTCTAGGTTGGTACAATTTCAAGTCTACAATATTCCGTATACCTAATCGTTTTCCAGAGCTTGGATACTCTAAGCAATAAGCATTTGTATGAGGTATACCAATGACTTTATATGGTCCATTATAAACAAACTTAAATTTAGAGATTTCATTGTCTATCTCGCTCGATTTCTCATGAGCTTTTACAAGTACTAAGTCTCCGATTGCAAACTTAGCAAAACGCGCTTTAGCGTCATGACGACGTATGTGAGCATCAGCTTTTAGCTTCATTACTTCTCGCAAACGATCTTTTTTCACACCAATACTAATGTCAATCCGTGGAGGGAATTTGATTACCTCTTCCAATTCACTTTCTACACTATTGTCAATGCCGAGATTCCTTACGTTACAGTAGTTCAAATTCATACCTAAGTCAATGGCATCCGGCCAGTTAACAATGTGTATAGGCTGGTATTGCCTATGGACACCGTCTCCTGCCCTGTCAAAACTAACTACTACTGTTTTATCTTGTGACGTACATCTCAAAGTCTTGCTTTCGCAATTAATCACTGCACGGTACTTTAATAGCCAATCTAACCCGATAATTACTTCCGTAGTTAAGTCAGGCACAACGACAAACTCTTGTTCAAATCGTGCCCCACATATCTCGAAGTTGACAAAAATCTGTTTTGTGACCGGTTTACTGGCCTTGCCAATAGCACCGATAATTTTCACTCCTGTTACTGGCATAACTACGATACCAGGTCTGTCTTTCAGTAACTCAAATATTTTCCCAGATACAGCACTCAATTCTGCACCGGTGTCAATCAACACGTTTAGTTGTAGGTCGTGCATATTAACAGACACTACTATCTGTCTACACTTGTCCTCGACTGTTTCTTTATTTTCCCACAGTAAATCCTCGTCTATATCCAGGTCATTCCAGAAAAAACCATCCGGCTTTGATCCTAAATCCGGCTTATCTGGCGGCTTTTTCAGCCTCTGTCCACATACAGTTTTAATTTCAACACGTTTGTCCCGAGGCTTAGTCTGTAGCTTCGCCTCCAATACCGAAACCTTTTCCTGTAACTCGTCAACTAGTGAGTGTTGCTTTGCTATCGATTCACTAATTGTCACCTTCGTTGATTCCTCTTTGGTCAGATCGATCTCATCTGCCAATCTACCTGGAGGAATGTGCCCAGTAGTATCTGCAATTACTTCCTCTGGATCTGCGCAACCCACACTGCTACCGTCTGACCGTATAATGTCAGCTCTAACCTCATACACGCTGTAATCTACGTGCTTTTCTACCAATCGTGTCCGGCTATCACTAAAATTTTCGTAATCTTTCTCCTTAATACTCTCGCAATGTTTAAACTGGAGTTTTGCGTCGGATGGGTCGGCTACTTCTACCACTATAACTTTCGGTAAAGTCTGCCGGTTAGGGCCAGAACTTTCCGTTACTACTTCAACATCCAACTCCTGCGGGACGAAACACGACGAATCTTGCTCGTGCTCCCCATTAACATCAACTATTTCTAGTAAAGTCTGCCGGTTAGGGCCAGAACTTTCTATCACTTCACAAATACTATCTTCCTGTGGGACGAAACGCGGCAAATCCTGCCCGCGCTCCCCATAAACACTTCTCCCGTACAGGCCCCTATAATCTCTTAGTTCGTCGTATAAGCGACCGAACTGCCTTAACCAGACCTCATCCCTCTCTGCATCCCCTCGCTCGATGACGGACGTTTTATCCGACATCTGATCTTCTCTCAACACTTGCGAATCATTCTTAAACTCAATCTCCAGTTCCGCTGTGGGTATTACAGCTGCCACTTTATAATCGATTTCCGGAACACTACTCAAATTGTTCTCACTGACAGTGAATGTATTTTCTACTGCCGTGTCTACAGCTGATCTACTACTAGTGGGCGCACTCCTTTCTCCTAACACTGGCACACTCTCCCGCCGTTGAATATTCCATACGGAATTCTCATAACGACTACACCTCGGTTTTCTACTGTTATTGGGCCGCCAAAATTTCTCCACGCCCGGTCGGCCCCTCACCGGCGCGGCTAATGGTTTCCCTGTCTCGTCCCAGCAGATACGCTCCCCGGGTGCTGCTGAGGCGGCTGATCACACACTCTGGCGTTATTACTATTCTGCGAAGCCCGTATCACGCTAGTATGATACTGGTTTCCGTCATTCCTGTTATTATTTGCATTGTATCGATTGTCATTACGGCCCGAACCACTATTGTTATTGCTGCCAAGATTGCGGTATGCATTATTCCCATGGTTATGATTGTTGTGGTTGCTGTGGTACCCGTTGTTGTTACCACGGCCTCTACCAGTATCGCGATTATTGCGCCAATTGTCCTCGTCCTCAACTCTTTCCAGGAAATCATTGATTGTCCTGTAATTGCTTCCTATGTAGCGTTTTGTATCATCTGGAAGCTTCTTGTAGTGTTCCCAGACTATTTCGGTTTCCGTGCGGCGATCACGCAAATATTCCAACTTGCGGATCCAGCCCTCACAAAACTCCTTCATCGAGCCGTGCGAATTCGCATCGAAAGGCCTCGATACGACAAATTCGCGCCAGACACTTTGCTGTTTTTGCTCTGACCAGTATTCAGCCAGAAACAAATTTTTGAACTCGTTAAAAGTCAGGTTCGTAATGTTGAGGTTTAAGCCCCAACGCTTGGCATCACCAGCCAACACATCAATAACCGCATTAATTTTTCTCTCATTAGTCCATGATCTGGGTAAAACTCTTTCACAGTTTTTAATGAAATCCGTCGCGTGTATACCGCCTTTCTTCAAGGGGTCGAACCGCTCCTCTTTCATCAACAATTCCGAACTATGTGCACAGATTGGCACATAGCTCTGTTTTTCTTCAAGTTTCTTTTCTAATTCCGACACTCTCGTAATCACTTGGCAAGTGGTTGTCGCAAGCGTTTCCACTTCCCTCTTTTTCTCTTCGCAGGTATTAGCCTGCTTCCTCACTTTGGTATCTACTTCGGATACTAAAGCCTTTAAAGTTTCCACCTTCTGTTGATCCTCTTTTCTCACTAATTGAATTTGTTCCGTCACCTTATTCTCGATGATCGGAGCAACTGCGTCTCCTACACTTTTCTCGATTCTGCTAATTTCGGAATCAAAACGAGTATTTATGCTTGCAATTTCCGCGTGAACGCCTATCATTTCCTGTTTAAGATTACCGATTTCGGTATTAATCACGACAATATCGTCTTTGATTTTATCAACTTTTGTGTTAACAACTTCAACATTGTTGTTAACAACATTAATAGCTTTGTTCTGATTGTCTAGCATTCGTTCAATTTTTTTAGACTGAGCTTCTTGCTTGGCAACCTGAGCTTCTTGCTTGGCAGCCTGAGCTTCTTGCTTGGCAACCTGATCGTCTTGCTTGGCAGACAGAGCTTTAATTTCTGCCGGTTGACTCTTGATTTCGTTAATCAAAACATTCAATAAATCAGTTAAATTCCCGGAAACTACCGGTTTTACTTCCGTAGCGGCTTCCTCTTTAATTGTTCCCCCCGTATTCGCCATCAAGGGATTCAGATTTGATTTTCACTTCCGATTCCGAAACATTTTCTAAAGTTTGGAATTCCATTTCTGCTCTTTGTTGCGTTTCGGCGGTGGCGTGTTTCATGCTATCCGCCTGCCCCTGAACAATGGGTACCGCGGTGCGCGTTTCCCACTGTTCGACCGGTTGTTCCGTATCCAAGTCTACCAAATTTTGGCAATTGTTACCTTCACTCATTTTAATATTTTTCAATATAAATGCCAAATCTCAAATCTAATTAGGATTCCTCACACTAATATTCTCGCTGACGTATCGACCATTTCGTAACCAGTACTTTGTTACGAGATTTGCACAATGCAAAATTCGTGTCCAGAACAACCTCAAATTTGAAGATTGTCCTGTCACCAGGTCGCCACGTGTAACCTCCCCCTCACTTATCGACCTTAATGACAGTGAAAAATTAAACCGCGTGTACCTAATGGGAAATTTGGGAAAGCAATCGTCACCGAAGTTAATCTGTCGGTAAAGAGGGAGGAAAGGGTTACATCTAAATGAAAGGAAAAATGCAAATGAAACTGGTGGAAATTAATTTTGAAAAGGGGTAAAGTTAATAAAGAAAGTAAATGTGCGGCCGTTACGTTAACAATTAACTAGCGGTAATTAGATATTTGAGATTTGGGGGAAATCACGGTCGCCAGTCTTAAGGACAATTACTATAGTAACTGAAAAAGAAACGTTATTGCACATACAATTAGCACTAGAAGCGTGGAAACTGAAGGTTGACACGTGTAGTGTGAAAACTGAAAGTTTGTCAGAAGTAATAAATTTCGCTACACTCTGACTTAATTTAGCAAAAGAATTAATAAAACCGGAAAATCGAAAGTTAATTTAGTGACTGAAGTTAATAGTGAGCTTTCTTTCTGAAGCACATCGAAATCCAGTAAACTACGGTTAGTCTTGGACTACCTCAACAATCATTTCAAAAGCAACTTGACTCTACGCAATTTAGAAACAAGAGATTTAACTTTGAACTTGAATTAAATGATTCTGAACAATTAACAATAGTAAAATTTAGTACGTACCAAGCTGAGCTGCAGTCACAGGAAAGATAAAATATGCTAACAAAACTCGCACTCTTAATTTGTGCTTGTGTAATCTAAATATTGTAGCCAGCTATGAATACTAAAACTGAACTTTGAAATTAAAGCAGTGGAATGGAATGATTGTACTTTAATGCTGGCGTTTGAATTTCAACGACACTCGGGTTCATTTCGGAAGAGGAAGGGACCCTGCTTGGTAATGCAATTGGGACAATGAGCAACAAAGGTTCATGCTAAGTTGCTGTAATTTTGCGAGGCAAATGGAACAGTTTAAAAAGCTGAGGTCTGCCATACAGTTCTGAAACTTTACGTGCTTTTAGTCTTCCTTGTTGGTTGATTGAAGGTTTGAAGTCGTCGATCGAGGAGGTGGCGACAGTCACTCACTGTCGGCCGTCGCTGTTGCAGAAGCTGGATGTTGGCGCGCCTTCTTCTCGACACGGTCACCAGGCGAAACGGGCTCTTGATGTGCGCCGGCTAATGCTTCCCGACCGCGACACCGTGTCAGAAACTATCATCGCAAGTCGAGCGCAATTACATGCTGCCAAACCCCGAACGCACGGCAACTCGCGGGAGCGTCACACCACACACCTGCTCCACTGCACCACCCCAGCCAGACCCCCTCTCTGCCCGCGCTCCAGGCGGCTGAGTTCACACTACTCAAGATCCTACACACTTTGATTCTTCACACGACCTATCGATGTAATCGTTCGATAGCAGTTTTCCCTAGGCAAGACCCAGCGTAAAAATACAAATAATATTTACGAAACAAACAATTACAATATATAAAGGCACAGAAATGTCATATATTCAGGTAACAAAATAAGGAAAAAATTTACAGTACAATAGATGGAAATAGGAGGATATGCATTTCCGGCGTTACAAGTTACGGCCGTGGAAGCACGTGTGCCGTTGATGCTGTCTTAGGGTAGTACAGTGTTCGCTTGGGAACTGTGCTGACAAACAAACTTGCATTTGCGACCTTACAGCGCGATGCTACGCTAACCGTTACTGGTTCCATAAAGCAACACCACCACTTCTAAAGGCATTTTCAACGCTCAGCAAGTAACAGAACATCATTCACAGAACGCGACTGATATTCTACTTTGACCAAGGGAACGAACGTGTCAATCAGGCCCTAGATGTACGCATTAATCTGGACTAATCTGACAACCCAGCAATCAGTAACATTGATTTAGAAATCCTTCCAGAATACTGGCCAGGTGCCACGTGTTTGTGTACTGCCGCGTCTAAATACGAGGATTCCGTCGGTTGTGCCTGTGCACACATTAAAAATAAAAAGAATGAACAATTTCGTCTACCGAAAGCGACGTGAATTTACACGGCCGAACTCCTAACCATTGTATGTGCACTAAGATACGGCATTACTGTAGCAACTAGCAATATCGTAAGCCTCGGGCATGGATGTGTGTGATGTCCTTAGGTTAGTTAGGTTTAAGTAGTTCTAAGTTCTATGGGACTGATGACCATAGCAGTTAAGTCCCATAGTGCTGAGAGCCATTTGAACCATTTTTTAAGACCCTTGGCAGGGTGAATTTCAACCGCTGTTGCTACCATCAACATCTCTTTAGACTCTACCTGGTAACATCGGCATATTGGGATTGTGGGGAGCTGCAGGACTTTCATCAGATCTTCGTCGACTGCCCTCTATACGGAAGGGAAACCGAGTCGCTGATTACGGAGCCGGTCCATGTGCGTCAAGCACTTATTTCTCACGTGTTAATCCTCGTGTTTAAGAAGAATTTGTTTATAAATTAGCAGTGGAATTCAATTTCCATGGTCCAGTGGCAGTGATGTGACAACCGCCAGTGTTGGTCGTAACGTCCAGGAAGCACTCAGAGACGGCAGCTGGAAGCACTAGCACTGGAGGATAAATAAAGCGTGCCGGGAGACGCAGAAGTCACTGCAGAGGTTGTCGTGTGACGGCAATGGAGCGTTTTACCTGAATGAATGCCACGGCGACATTGAAAATACACTCCTGGAAATTGAAATAAGAACACCGTGAATTCATTGTCCCAGGAAGGGGAAAATTTATTGACACATTCCTGGGGTCTGATACATCACATGATCACACTGACAGAACCACAGGCACATAGACACAGGCAACAGAGCATGCACAATGTCGGCACTAGTACAGTGTATATCCACCTTTCGCAGCAATGCAGGCTGCTATTCTCCCATGGAGACGATCGTAGAGATGCTGGATGTAGTCCTGTGGAACGGCTTGCCATGCCATTTCCACCTGGCGCCTCACTTGGACCAGCGTTCGTGCTGGACGTGCAGACCGCGTGAGACGACGCTTCATCGCCGGCCGAAGTGGCCGCGCGGTTCTGGCGCTGCAGTCTGGAACCGCGAGACCGCTACGGTCGCAGGTTCGAATCCTGCCTCGGGCATGGATGTGTGTGATGTCCTTAGGTTAGTTAGGTTTAACTAGTTCTAAGTTCTAGGGGACTAATGACCTCAGCAGTTGAGTCCCATAGTGCTCAGAGCCATTTGAACCATTTGAACGACGCTTCATCCAGTCCCAAACATGCTCAATGGGGGACAGATCCGGAGATCTTGCTGGCCAGGGTAGTTGACTTACACCTTCTAGAGCACGTTGGGTGGCACGGGATACATGCGGACGTGCATTGTCCTGTTGGAACAGCAAGTTCCCTTGCCGGTCTAGGAATGGTAGAACGATGGGTTCGATGACGGTTTGGATGTACCGTGCACTATTCAGTGTCCCCTCGACGATCACCAGTGGTGTACGGCCAGTGTAGGAGATCGCTCCCCACACCATGATGCCGGGTGTTGGCCCTGTGTGCCTCGGTCGTATGCAGTCCTGACTGTGGCGCTCACCTGCACGGCGCCAAACACGCATACGACCATCATTGGCACCAAGGCAGAAGCGACTCTCATCGCTGAAGACGACACGTCTCCATTCGTCCCTCCATTCACGCCTGTCGCGACACCACTGGAGGCGGGCTGCACGATGTTGTGGCGTGAGCGGAAGACGGCCTAACGGTGTGCGGGACCGTAGCCCAGCTTCATGGAGACGGTTGCGAATGGTCCTCGCCGATACCCCAGGAGCAACAGTGTCCCTAATTTGCTGGGAAGTGGCGGTGCGGTCCCCTACGGCACTGCGTAGGATCCTACGGTCTTGGCGTGCATCCGTGCGTCGCTGCGGTCCGGTCCCAGGTCGACGGGCACGTGCACCTTCCAGCGACCACTGGCGACAACATCGATGTACTGTGGAGACCTCACGCCCCACGTGTTGAGCAATTCGGCGGTACGTCCACCCGGCCTCCCGCATGCCCACTATACGCCCTCGCTCAAAGTCCGTCAACTGCACATACGGTTCACGTCCACGCTGTCGCGGCATGCTACCAGTGTTAAAGACTGCGATGGAGCTCCGTATGCCACGGCAAACTGGCTGACACTGACGGCGGCGGTGCACAAATGCTGCTCAGCTAGCGCCATTCGACGGCCAACACCGCGGTTCCTGGTGTGTCCGCTGTGCCGTGCGTGTGATCATTGCTTGTACAGCCCTCTCGCAGTGTCCGGAGCAAGTATGGTGGGTCTGACACACCGGTGTCAATGTGTTCTTTTTTCCATTTCCAGGAGTGTATGTGCTACACAGATACTCGAACCCGGATGCTCCACTTCTCTAGAACGGTTGTCTTAACAACCTTGACTATCCGTGGACGCAATCCATCCAGCCGAAATTCCCACACGCCGCGTTCTTCTGTCCTCCGTCTATTATCGCCTACTTGTGCGCAGCTGGTCAGCTGTGTGCCGGAAGAGTTCGGACGAGTGAGTGCAAAGGTATCAATTCGCCGTCAGAGTGCATCTATGTACCTACACTGAAGCGCCAAAAAAACTGGTATAGGCATGCGTTTTCAAATACAGAGATATATAAACAGGCAGAATACGGCGCTGCGGTCGGCAACGCCTATACAAGACAACAAGTCTCTGGCGCAGTTGTGAAATCGGTTACTGCTGCTGCAATGGCAGGCTATCAAGATTTAAATGAGTTTGAACGTGGTGTTATAGTTGGTGCACGAGCGATGGGACAAAACATCTGCGAGGTAGCGGTGAAGCGGGGATTTTCCCGTACGACCATTTCACGAGTGTATCGCGAATATCAGGAATCCGATAAAACATCAAATCTCCAACATCGCTGCTGCCGGTAAAAGATCCAGCGAGAAAGGGACCGACGACGACTGAAGGGAATCGTCCAACGTGACAGAAGCGCAACCCTTCAGCACCTTGCTGCAGCTTTCAGTGCTGGGCCATCAACAAGTGTCAGCGTGCGAACCATTCAGTGAGACATCATCGATATGAGCTTTCAGAGCCGAAGACCCACCCGTGTATCCTTGATGACTCCACGACAGAAAGCCTTACGCCTCGCCTGGGCCCGTCAACACCGACGTTTGACTGTTGCTGACTGGAAACGTGTTGCCTGGTCGGACGATTCTCGTTTCAAATTGCATCGAGTGGATGGACGTGTACGAGTATGGAGACAACCTCATGAATCCATGGACCCTGCATGTCAGTAGGGGACTGTTCAAGCTGGGGGAGGCTCTGTAACAGAGTGGGGCGTGTGCAGTTGGAGTGACACGTGTAGACACGACTCTGACAGGTGAAACGGACGTAAGGACCCTGTCTGGTCACCTGCATCCATTCACGTCCATTGTTTATTCCGATAGACTTAGGGAATTGCAGCGGGACAATACGACACCCCACACGTCCAGAATTGCTACAGAGTGGCTCCAGGAACATTGCTCTGAGTTTAAACACTTCCACTGTCCACTACACACACCAGATATGAGAGTTATTGAGCATATCTGTTCAGACGATGCCTCCACCTCCTCGTACTCCAACGGATTTACAGTGTCACTTCCATCCTGCACTGCTTCAGATATGGTCGAGCCCATGCCATGTCGTGTTGCGGCACTTTTGCGTGTTCGCGAGGGCCTTAGCAGATAATAGTCAAGTGTACCAGTTTCTTTGGCTCTTCAGTGCGTTTACGAGGGCTACTCGGAAAGTAAGTTCCGATATGTCGCAAAATGGAAACCCGTGTGAAATTCAAAACTTTTTTTATTTAAAACAGTTAGCTACACCTCGGAGCTACTTCTCTACACAGTGCTTAGACATTTGCCATAGCGTTGTACCATCTTCCCAGCACCCTTTCACAGAAGGCAGTCGCTTGCGTTTTCCGCCAGTTCTCTACACTGCTCTGCAGCTCGTCATCTGTGCCAAATGTTGTCTTTGTAACCAGAGATAAACATCAGAGGGAGCTACATCCCAGCTGTATGGTGGACGATCGAAGACTTACCATCGAAAACGCTGCAGGAGCATCTTAGTTGCCCCTGCAGTGTGCGGCCGAAAACTTCCACGAAGACGGAAATGCGTGACAGTTACGTTATGTGGGCTGCACGAAATCAGGCGGAACGTCGCAGCAGGCACTCACACTTGGCAGGGGACCGCTATGTTTACCTGCTCATCGTGCACTCACAACTGAAAAGAGCCACAGGCAGCGATTTACAGCCGTAATGGAGACAATGCCAGAACAGCCCTCGTACTTGTGTGGTGTCTATTCCGTCTTCTGACATGTCTGATTGTATTATTTGGCTTTAACTGTGTTGTGATGACGACGAAGGAGACGTTGCCAATGTTGACTGGTGACCAATGCTAAAAAGAAACTTATAAATCGGAGCAGGTTTGTCAGTAACGTCGATAAGGTGGTGGCTATATGGCCTGGATCTGCAACGACTAAAATAATTGGAAGTCGTCGGTAAAAAATAATATATATTGTACTTAAGTGATTGTACAGGATTCTTCTTGGCTGCATACATATAATTATAAACAGATAGCTACCGCGTTACTAAGCGCCTTGTTAGAGGTTGCTTCCTATCAGCAGAAGGCTATGCTATATTACTACTCGACGTCCCGAGCAAGAGTGGACGAGAGCTCGCTAGAAACTCGATACAACTGTCATGCGGAGCCGCGCTGGCGGTGCTGCTCCAGCGATACTAATACGGACCGCGCTCGATAACTGCAACCCCTAACAAGTGTGTTATCGAACGTTGACACCACAAACTGTCCACGGCGCTGCATGTTTGGAGTTCTGTTGGTTTAAAATTTTTAAGACACTGCATGCTTGGACTGGCTGTATCGGTGCAACCGGGGCCAATGTGTACGTCTGCTCCAGCCCTCAGTAGAGGCTTATTTACCAGCGGGGACTGCTGGGTAACGGCGCCCCATCTTTGACAGAGAAGGTGCTTCGACTGTGTGAGCGGTGGGGTCCCAGCGTTAAGTACTGCATTTGGAGTCACCGACGACGGTAGTCGAGTTTAGGCCTGTTCTGCGCATCTACGTCACGTACTCTCCGACAGCCGACGAGCGATCATAAGTGTTCTCAGCACTCTACTCTCGATGTCGTATCCAATGCGAGCATAAACGTGATTGTAGCGAGTTATTTATTGAATTTTTTAATCCATTTATTGGGAGTTGTCGCGTCTGATGGTGCTGGTAAGGCGCAAATTCCGCACGAGCAAGCGAGACACATAACTTGCAGTATACACGCTTTCTTCAAGCGCCGAGCACGTGTATGCGCTTACATCAACTGTCGCTTGCAACCGGCAACGGTACAATCTCCGTCCCCGTCTCGAGCTTAACGAACAGCCATCGTTTGGTGGGTCGGACTACAGTGTAAGTAGGTGGCGGCCTGGACGCACCGTAAGCGCCTCCAATACGGCCGTTAAAGAACGCCTTCTGTGAGGACGGGACCGCAACAGCTGACACCGGCCAGCCGCTGTGAGCGCCCTGGGGGCGGTGGTGGGGCAGGACCTGGGGGCGGAGGTGGCCCACAAAGGCGGCCGCCGCCATTGTCTGCGCTTCTCGGGTCGCAGTCGCAGTCGCAGTCGCAGTCGATAGTCGCCGCGCTTCGTCTGCGGGGCCCGGCGGGAGCCCCTGCTTTCTCAGCCCTCAGAGGCGGCCGTCTCGGAGGTCCTCACCTCTCACTGTGTCTCATTCCTTTGACTGCAGTGTGCGTAAGAATGTGCGTTAGTCGTCAGCAGCGTACCCAACACGGCAGACTGATTACTACTTTCCAACAAGAAAATCACCGTGCTGTAAATAAAGGGGCACCATGCCGTTCCAGGGGCATTGCAATTACAGCTAAGAGTGCCATCCCACCACTGTGTCACGTAAGCTAGTCCTACCTGTTGAGGCATTAGCCTTGCTACCTGCGCATTCTCGCTGGATCATCGCCTAAATGTTTCACGGCAGCATATGATACCACCAACCTCGGAAATCTCATTGCGAAAGTGCAAAAAACAACAAAAGGCCTCAACTCACTGCTGTAATCAAGTCAGGTCTACACTACTGGCCATTACAATTGCTACACCAAGAAGACTTGCAGATGATAAACGAGTATTCATTGGACAAATATATTATATACTAGAACTGACATGTGACTACATTTTCACGCAGTTTGGGTGCATAGATCCTGAGAAATCAGTACCCAGAACAACCACCTCTGGCCGTAATAACGGCCTTTATATGCCTGGGCATTGAGTCAAACAGAGCTTGGATGGCGTGTACAGGTACAGTTGCCCATGCAGCTTCAACACGATACCACAGTTCATCAAGAGTAGTGACTCGCGTATTGTGACGAGCCAGTTGCTCGGCCACCATTGACCAGACGTTTTCAATTGCTGAGAGATCAGGAGAATGTGCTGGCCAGGGCAGCAGCCGAACATTTTCTGTATCCAGAAAGGCCCGTACAGGACCTGCAACATGCGGTCGTGCATTATCCTGCTGAAATGTAGGGTTGCGCAGGGATCGAATGAAGGGTAGAGCCACGGGTCGTAGCACATCTGAAATGTAACGTCCACTGTTCAAAGTGCCGTCAATGCGAACAAGAGGTGACCGAGACGTATAACCAATGGCACACCATACCATGACGCCGGGTGATACTCCAGTATGGCGATGACGAATATACGCTTCCAATGTGCGCTCACCGCGATGTCGCCAAACCCGGATGCGACCATCATGATGCTGTAAACAGAACCTGGATTCATCAGAAAAACTGGCGTTTCGCCATCTGCGCAAGCAGGTTCGTCGTTGAGTACACCATAGCAGGCGCTCCTGTCTGTGATGCAGGGTCAAGGGTAACCGCAGCCACGGTCTCCGAGCTGATAGTCCATGCTGCTGCAAACGTCGTCGAACTGTTCGTGCAGATGGTTGTTGTCTTGCAAACGTCCCCATCTGTTGACTCAGGGATCGAGACGTGGCTGCACGATCCGAAACAGCCACGCGGATAAGATGCCTGTCATCTCGACTGCTAGTGATACGAGGCCGTTGGGATCCAGCACGGCGTTCCGTATTACCCTCCAGAACCCACCGATTCCATATTCTGCTAACAATTATTGGATCTCGACCAACGCGAGCAGCAATGTCGCGATACGATAAACCGCAATCGCGATAGGCTACAATCCGACCTTTATCAAAGTCGGAAACGTGATGCTACGCATTTCTCCTCCTTACACGAGTCATCACAACAACGTTTCACCAGGCAACGCCGGTCAACTGCTGTTTGTGTATGAGAAATCGGTTGGAAACTTTCCTTATGTTAGCACGTTGTAGGTGTCGCTACCGGCGCCAACCTTGTGTGAACGTTCTGAAAAGCTAATCATTTGCATATCACAGCATCTTCTTCCTGTCGGTTAAATTTCGCGTCTGTGGCACGCCATCTTCGTGGTGTAGCAATTTTAATGGCCGGTAGTGTATTTAACGGAAGATATTTTGTTAACTTGCAGGGTAACAAGAGCAAATGGCGACTACAAAAAGAAATGGGCTTCCCCGGGTTAGTGTTCCTGCCCCCATGCCATTCAATATTTATACAAATGACTAGCCTGTTAGTACCCGGTCAAGATCTTTCATTTACGCTGATGATAGGGCAATAGCACTTCAGGCATCAAACTATAAGGAATTGAGGAAATACTAGCTGAGAACCTGGAAAGTCTCACCAACTATTACAATAAAAATCAGCTTAAACCCAATCCAAGTAAGACCCAGACTTGTCTGTTCCATCTTAACAACAGAGAGGCGAAGCGAGAACTGAATGTTTGGTGGAATGACACAAGATTAACATACTGCCCTTTCCCAGTGCACTTGGGTGTTACTCTTGATAGGACGCATTGAGAAGTGCAGGGCAAAAGTCCACTCACGGAATAACTTACTTGGCAAGCTAACAACATCAAAATGGGGAGCTAATCTAAATGTTTTACGCACCACCGTAATGGCACTCTGTTACTCTGCTGCTGAGTCCTGTCTGAGAGCGGTCATGCCACACAAACAAAATGGACGCTGTCCTGAACCAGACGTGTAAACTTATAACTGGATGTCTTAAGCCAACAAGAGTAGAACATCTATATTCCTTATCAGGAATTGCTCCGTCAAATGTCCGACGTTCAATACAGAGCAGAACTGAACGAAGAAAACAGGTTCAAGATCACGTCATCCGCTACATGGGCACCAAATGGTACCAAAACGCCTTTAGTCAAGAAGTAGTTTTCTCCACTCAACCGAACCACTCACAGATCCATCAAAAACTTCGAGAAAAAGACTGTGACAGGAACAAAAATAGTCTGCACACAATTCTGAGGAAGCGCTGCCACCAACTGCGGAACTTGAGTGGGAGAGACGGAAAACCCTGAACAGGCTGCGTTCAGGAACGGGCAGAAGTAACAAAAATCTGCACAAGTGGGGAATTAGTGAAAGTGCTTTGTGTCCGTGTAATAACATCCAGACCATGAACCACCTGCTTCAATGTCCGCTAGTAAACCATCCAAGAGCGTCCACGGCCCAAGACTTGATGGCGTGCAGCGAAACAGCGAGGGCATATGTGGACTTCTGGGTGAATGAGATATGAAGCAAAGACTGCATAATATTTTATTATACTGTACAGGGCTATTACAAATGATTGAAGCGATTTCATAAATTCACTGTAGCTCCATTCATTGACATATGGTCACGACACACTACAGATACGTAGGAAAACTCAAAGTTTTGTTCGGCTGAAGCCGCACTTCAGGTTTCTGCCGCCAGAGCGCTCGAGAGCGCAGTGAGACAAAATGGCGACAGGAGCCGAGAAAGCGTATGTCGTGCATGAAATGCACTCACATCAGTCAGTCATAACAGTGCAACGACACTTCAGGACGAAGTTCAACAAAGATCCACCAACTGCTAACTCCATTTGGCGATGGTATGCGCAGTTTAAAGCTTCTGGATGCCTCTGTAAGGGGAAATCAACGGGTCGGCCTGCAGTGAGCGAAGAAACGGTTGAACGCGTGAGGGCAAGTTTCACGCGTAGCCCGCGGAAGTTGACGAATAAAGCAAGCAGGGAGCTAAACGTACCACAGCCGACGGTTTGGAAAATTTTACAGAAAAGGCTAAAGCAGAAGCCTAACCGTTTACAATTGCTACAAGCCCTGACACCCGATGACAAAGTCAAACGCTTTGAATTTTCGGCGCGGTTGTAACAGCTCATGGAAGAGGATGCGTTCAGTGCGAAACTTGTTTTCAGTGATGAAGCAACATTTTTTCTTAATGGTGAAGTGAACAGACACAATGTGTGAATCTGGGTGGTAGAGAATCCTCACGCATTCGTGCAGCAAATTCGCAATTCACCAAAAGTTAACGTGTTTTGTACAATCTCACGGTTTAAAGTTTACGGCCCCTTTTTCTTCTGCGAAAAAAACGTTACAGGACACGTGTATCTGGACATGCTGGAAAATTGGCTCATGCCACAACTGGAGACCGACAGCGCCGACTTCATCTTTCAACAGGATGGTGCTCCACCGCACTTCCATCACGATGTTTGGCTTTTCTTAAACAGGAGATTGGAAAACCGATGGATCGGTCGTGGTGGAGATCATGATCAGCAATTCATGTCATGGCCTCCACGCTCTCCCGACTTAACCCCATGCGATTTCTTTCCGTGGGGCTATGTGAAAAATTCAGTGTTTAAACCTCCTCTACCAAGAAACGTGCCAGAACTGCGAGCTCGCATCAACGATGCTTTCGAACTCATGGGGACATGCTGCGCTGAGTGTGGGAGGAACTTGATTATCGGCTTGATGTCTGCCGAATAACTAAAGGGGTACATATCGAACATTTGTGAATGCCTAAAAAAACTTTTTGAGTTTTTGTATGTGTGTGCAAAGCATTGTGAAAATATCTCAAATACTAAAGTTATTGTAGAGCTGTGAAATCACTTCAATCATTTGTAATAACCCTGTATATAATGTCCAATGTATTTTATAAATTAGCATTGTAATAGAGGACAAATTATTCTATAATGTATGAATTTATTGTAAATTGTTTGTAGTACGCATACGAAATATACATCACCTTAAAATGAGAAGCCAAAATTTCCTCCTTTGGCTCATAATTGGGAGTTTACCTATCTTTAATCACATTTCTAACATCCTACATGTGGTGACCAGGTCTCTTACGGTCCCCAATAAAGCTTATACACAGCTCGTTCGCACAGACATATGCGGAGCGTGATCTTTTTTCAACAAAAAGTAAAACTTCATACTGTACGGAAGAAATGGACAAAAGCTGCTTCACACTCAGTTATGTATAAAAAGTCACAGAACTGTTTTTAGTCACAAACATTGTTCAAATGATCCAGCACACCTTCTGACTGTCTAATGCTCATTATTGTAAAACAAGTTCTCTCAGCCCTGTCTCCAGGAACGGAGATGCAACTCAAAATTCCGAAGCTGGGCTAGCGAACAGACTAACTACACTAGCCGAATGCTATGAGCAAAATGACCAGAATGCATGAAAGTAATGCGAGCTTGGGCCTTATAAAGATTGTCTCCCGTTTATAACTGTTTACAAATTCCGTGTGTCAAAGAGTTCACCTTTTATTGTCCAGTGATTTTGTCAATATGTTTTACCTGTATATTATTTCTCATGAGCAGTACCAATTTATGCTTACGCAATGGGAATCCTGGGTTCATGATGATGGAATCCATTTTGTATGTTAAATTTAGTTATTGAAAATTTAGTAATTTTTAATTAAGGACTCTTGCTCATTAATATGGGTGTCAACAGATTTAGAAAAATCAAGTGATCAGAAGTATAACAACAGATCCCTGAAATTTACAGCAGTTTAGCTACAATCAGTACCAAAAGTCTTTCATTAATAATACGTTCTAAACTAGTTATGTTTGGGTTAATGTAAACATTTTACTGAAAAGAAGAAAAACAGCTCTTTAATTTGGAAGTCGATTTTCGTTCTATTAGCGCACGAGATTTTTCCTACAGACACGTGTACCAAATTTTTTAGTTGCAATAACTTTTGATTGCCATCATTTATGACGAAACTAATTAGCTGGTTGGAACCTGGACAACAAACTGGATGACCTAAATAATAAAGTTTTGTGAGGCGAATTCGTTTCCACCATTTTTGTGATATGAGTACTATGTGCATAATGTAATAACTTTAACATGGAAATTTTGAAAAGAAAGTTAGCGAAAATCTTATATAAACCTTAACATACGAAATATGAGGGAATAAAAAGTAGAATGGTGGGGGTCGACATGCTCTTTCACAACTGGACAAGGTCGTATAAAATACTCCTTGCACCATACCTTCCCCAAGATGTGCGACGGCAGAGAAGATCCTTGTAGAAGATAGTCACACCTATCGCACCAAAATGTAACCCAGAGACTTTGTCACGCACATAACGCACCTGGCGAGGCCACAGCGTCTGCCCACACCAGTATCCACCATAAAGGAAGAGATATTAATAAAAATAATCCTTTAATTTTGCTCACAGTATCTAACTCCCAATAAAATTCCGAGTAAACTGATACTGATTAATTAACAAAGTCGTCAATTTTAATTACACAGTTATACTACTAAACTAATTTCCCCAGGTTCGCAAACACTGTCAAGGTATTGTCTATGTAGACGATCATCGATTGGAGGGGACAGGTCAATTTTGGCATTCCCCGTTTATTTAACGTAGAAACGCTCAAGATGGCGAAATCTAGCTCGATTCCCTGGCCGTTATTTCAAATCGTCGTTGAAGCCACGCGATGGCGGAGACATACAAAGTATCCTGCGCTCTCGAAATTTGCGCCAGTTCAGATCACCCAACTTGAGGGTCGGAAATCGATCTCCCCAGTCGACCCGAACAACAGTAACGGTTAAAAACTAAACTCCTCCCGAACAGGCCATGAAGGCCGAGCGGTACCGACCGGCCGCCGTGTCATCCTCAGGCCATAGGCGTCACCGGATGCGGATATGGAGGGGCATGTGGTCAGCACACCGCTCTCCCGGTCGTACGTCAGTTTCCGGTACCGGATCCGCTACTTCTCAATCAAGCAGCTCCACGGTTTGCACCACATGGGTTGAGTGCACCCCGCTTGTCAACAGTGCTCGGCAGACCGGGTGGTCACCCATCCAAGTGCTAGCCCAGCCCGACAGCGCTTAACTTCGGTGATGTGACGGGAACCGGTGTTACAACTGGTGCAAGGCCGTTGGCAACAGGTACGGTATACACTTCCAATACCTGTCAGGTTGACTACAAGAAACTTTTCGTATACCGCGGAGGTGCGCAGTATTTCGTCGACCGAGTCTTTAAACAGTCCGGAGATTAACTCTCCACCCCATTCCTCTGCAGTTACCGAAGGTGTCGGCTTCGCGAGGCCCATCGTGCAGCAGTCACCGCCATCTTGTGGCAACTTTTGTCTCCCGTTACTTTAGGAACAGCCTTGGTTTAACCATCCGCGAATTTACAATTACGAAGCACTCTGCAACTATGACGGCTGCGCCTACGCTGCGCCTATGATGGGTGTCCGGCACATAGCTCGCGTGCGGTTGAAGCGGTATTGAATAGCATATTTCACGACAGGTGGACTGGTCGTCGAAGCACCATACCATGGCCCGCACGTTCACCGGCTCTGACGTCCCCGGATTTCTGTCTGTGGGGAAAGTTGAAGGATATCTGCTATCGTGATCCACCGACAACGCCTGACAACATGCGTCAGCGCATTGTCAATGCATGTGTGAACATTACGGAAGGAGAACTACTCGCTGTTGAGAGGAATGTCGTTACACATATTGCCAAATGCATTGAGGTTGACGGACATCATTTTGAGCATTTATTGCGTTAATGTGGTATTTACAGGTAATCACGCTGTAACAGCATGCTTTCTTAGAAATGATAAGTTCACGAAAGTACATGTATGACACTGTGAGAACTGAAATAAAATGTTCAAACGTACCTAAGTTCTGTATTTTAATTTCAGAAACTGTTCGTCTAAAATTGTGAGCCATATGTTTGTGACTATTACAGCGCCATCTATCACAAAGCGAAAAAAGTGGTCCAACTAAAACATTCATATTTCTTTACGTACTACACGAATGTGTAATAAAAAATTGGGGTTCCTATTTAAAAAAAACGCAGTTGATGTCCGTTGGATCTAAGGCAGCGCCATCTAGCGGGCCAACAATAGCGCCATCTGCTTTCCCCCTTCAAGCTAGACAAGTTTCATTCTTTGTAGTTTTTTCGTTTGGCGCTTATTTCGTTAGATGTTTGGCCCGGTCACGATCAATGGACCACCCTGTATATATCATTTCATTCGGAAAATTGCAAATTTTATAATTAGATAAAAATTCGAAAATGTGAAAAAATTATTTTTCCTTCTAACTCCTCTTAATTCATTTTGTGTTCTCTCTAGGGACTGTTCTTTATACTGAAGACATTATCGTTTGTGTGTGAACTTTTGTTCTTTTGATTAATTCCACAGCAAGTCCATTGCTCGATTAGCAGCTGACTGATTGTGAGTGACGTGTTAGGAAATTTGTAAGAGGGCTACCTCTAATTCATGTGTCCATTTCTGAATAGATGCACTGACAGACGATTCTGACTCTCATTGGTCGGTAGCTTCCCTTTAATCAATTCTTTATTACGTGACGAAACATCTGCTGTAATAAACGAAGTCCGACTCCTGGGTCAGAAGGTCAGCGGATGAGTGACCTGCTAGAGGAGTGTGATGGTTGTACACTGAATTCAGACTGCTGGGAGGTGAGGTGACGGAGACCCCGGCCATAACAACAGCTATTCTCGAGATCAACCCGCACGCTGCAAACAGAAGAACGCGGAAGAAAACTGAGCATGTGTCAAATGACGATTAGTTTGGTTTCAGAAGCGTGAAGCCACGAGAGACGTTGCGTTTGGTAATGGAAGCAAGTCTTTACTGAAATCACGACACATTTATCTAATCTGTCTGCCTAGAAAAATTATTTGACAATGTAAAGTGTTGCAAGATCTAAATTCTAAGAGAAACAGGAGTAAGCTTAAGGAGAAGATGGGTAATGCACGATATGTACAAGAACCATGAAGGAACAAAATATATGGAAAGACCAAGAACGAAGTACCCGGATGTTACGCGAACTAACATAAGGATGCATTCGTTGGCCCATAGTGCACAGTTTATACATCTAACAAGCAATAACCCAAATAAAAGAAAGATTCAAGAATGAGATGAAAATTCTGGCTTGAAGGTTAGCAATGAGAAGGTAGTGTGGGGATTGTAACGTTATACTGGTGCGCAATATAATGTACAATATACAGTATGGAGAATATTTGTAATCGTTAAAAAAAGTCCAGTGGAAAGTATTGGAGAGGTGGCGAGATGCCACAACCTGCAACGTAATAAATTACTTTCATGTGAGAGCACCTAAAAAAGTTAGCGTTGTAGAGAACGAGAAGCCGGCCGGTGTGGCCGTGTGGTTCTAGGCGCTTCAGTCTGGAACCGCGTGACCGCTACGGTCGCAGGTTTGAATCCTGCCTCGGGCATGGATGTGTGTGATGTCCTTAGGTTGGTTAGGTTTAAGTAGTTCTAAGTTCTAGGGGACTGATGACCTCAGATGTTAAGTACCATAGTGCTCAGAGACATTTGAACCATTTTTGAGAACGAGAATGTTAGGGGCTTATGTTTATTATAGTGTCCGCAGGCTACTTTGTTGTTATGTTTCTTGTCCACTGATGTAAAAGCTGTCAATGAATGATTTTCGTAGGAAACCCAGGTATCGAACACAATACTCAAAAATTTTGCTGCTATAAACGAAATTCGTGGATTTAAAAGGCTCGAGGGAGCCCTAAACAAAGGACAAGAGCAGTAAATTTGTTTAGTTTATCGAGAAAAGTCTGGAATATCATCACTTTTACGACACGAAATTGTATCAGACAAAATCTGAATGAGGCTCGGAGGATCAGTAATTCACGTTCGTGTCGGCATGGACGCGGGAAAAGCGTTTTGTGAGAGAAAGGGGTTGCTATCTGTATCATGTAGCAGACACACAGAGAAATTAATAGTAACGAATGAGAATAAATGTGAGTCTGTGTGTGTGTACGTGTGGGTCGGTGGATACCTTGGTGAGAGAAAGGGTGTGTGCAGCACGGTGTCTGTATTTATACGTGCCTGGCAGGACGCTCATAACGGGTAACGTAAATTCGAATAGGACCGCATTTCGGTAGTCAGTTACTTCAGCGGATTCCGCGGAATCGAAAACAAACAAAAGCAGGAAGGGCGCAGCTAACGCAGTAAAAACGAAATCCGTCGATTTGGTGCAAATGAAATTCCATCACGGGCGTACGGCGCAAAGGACTGTAAAGACAAATAACACGGACGCACTTTGTCACAACTGCTTTCGAGACTACTGTGTCGCCGTCGTCGCTATTACAGCATCGCCGAATACGTTGTCTCTCATTTTCAGATTCACTTTACTGACTTCCACAAGCGGGAACTACTTCACTGACAGCGGGAAGCTTGTGTAATCTGTCCCAGTCCCCCCCCCCCCCCTCCTTTTTTTATATTCTCCGTTTTTCACTTCGACAGACCGAGAAACCGGCGGAGCACGGACTACTGTCGTAGCCGCTGGGACGCCACGCTGCGCGCCACGGCCGGGAAAGCGAGGAAAGCGCTTTTCGCGGCTGCGCGCGTCCAATCTCGGCGGCGCGAGATAGTGAGGGGTGGAGGGGGGGCGGTGTCAGTGGGGGCGGCGCGGGGGCGGCGGTCGTGTCTTGTTAGGCAGGCGGCGCGCGCTACAAAGGCCGCCGTCCACCGCCACGGCGCATCACAATGCCGCTACGGAATTAAACCGGCCGATCCGGGCGGCGCCTGCTTATTTGTTCGCGAGCTCCACGTGGCGCCAATAACGCAGCCCGGGCGCGCCCACGTGTGATGGGCGGCGGTTGAAAGGCGAGCAGGCCGGACTGCGGGTAATTTCTGCCCGAATTAGAACGCTGGCCAGGTGTGCTGAATATCGACACCGATTCAAACTGGTATCGGTTTCACGATGCTGCCATTGTTTCCAAGCCTTTGTTTTTGACAGGCTAGCAATTGTCGCTATTTTTCCACTGCAATGACTAGCTATATCCCTGCATGTATACATCTACATTAAGATCCTGCATATCGATATGACGTTCTTGGTAGAAAGAATATTTTTGTTCTGCTGTACATTAAAGGTTATTTTCTTTGATCATCTTGAGTTGTTTTTAGGAGTAACATTTTACTAACGTTCTGCAAAAATCTCACTAGTTGCAAGCTTATTTGCTTAAGATATAAAAGTAGCATGTAAGAATAATCATCTTGTGGTGCAGTTCTTCTTGTTATCTCCGTGCTTGCTAAGAAAATGGGATGAGAAGTTCCGCCTTATGCAAGACACCTTTTTTTCTTCTGTTTCAGCCACACATGTTTCAGCACTTTTGTCCTATCGTCAGTGGGTTCCATTTTTTAGGTTTTACTGTAAATTTTTTGTTAACATATTAACATTTGTGTTGTTTACAACATTACCCACACACCACTAACGCCAAATACAATTCAAACTCGCGCGCCTCAACCAGCAGAACACGCTAACAAACAAATGAACGCCACACAGCCACAAAAACACGTAATGGCAGCGAAATCTCCGCCTATGTTTTGAGTAATCGGAAAAAGTGCATTGCCACGCGGACACAGGCAAAGAAGTAAGCCTATTTACTTCGCCAAATACACATGAGAACGCACCACAACTTCAAAACTGTAAGTTACAGAACGAAAACGTTATACAGTCTTATTTCCGTTCGTAAATGCATAACAAACAGAAAATAAATTACGTTTTGCTGTTTGTAGGTGACAAGTTGTATATTGTGTAGCAGAACAGCTACCAAAATAAACAGTGGTTAGCACACTGGACTCGCATTCGGGAGGACGACGGTTCAATCCCGTCTCCGGCCATCCTGATTTAGGTTTTCCGTGATTTCCCTAAATCGTTTCAGGCCAATGCCGGGATGGTTCCTTTGAAAGGGCACGGCCGCTTTCCTTCCCAATCCTTCCCTAACCCGAGCTTGCGCTCCGTCTCTAATGACCTCGTTGTCGACGGGACGTTAAACACTAACCACCACCACCACCACCACCAAAATAAATGGACAATATCATGTATGGTATGTTACTTATGCTTACACCCACTTTTCGCCAAGTAAGTTATAAATGCAACTTTTACATAATGTTGTAAAAAACACAAATGTTAATATGTTAACAACAAATTTACAGTTAAAAATAAAAAATATAACCCACTGACGATAGCACTAAGTGCTGAAACATGTATGGGTGCGCCCGGGTTCCCGGGTTCGATTCCCGGCGGGGTCAGGGATTTTCTCTGCCTCGTGATGGCTGGGTGTTGTGTCCTGTCCTTAGGTTAGTTAGGTTTAAGTAGTTCTAAGTTCTAGGGGACTGATGACCATAGATGTCAAGTCCCATAGTGCTCAGAGCCATGTATGGGTGAAACAAAAAAAAAAAAGGTGTCTTGCATAAGGCGGAACTTCTCATCCCATGTAAGAATATATGTCTAGGATCTCCTTCCCAGCCCCTGCATTGATTTCAGTCAAACCTGTCACACAAACAACAAACTTCACAAGTATTAGCGCTGTGTGGTTTATAACCTCCTAACTCCAATAAAACGGAAGTATGGGAAAAACATGTTGTTTTTTTTTCAGCCTCTGGCTCTAGGCTGCCCTGGATGGCATCTGTGTTGCATGAAAATAGTATCTGTGTGCTATATCAATCTGCTTTGCATTGCACCCTACACATCAGAGCGATAAACGGTTTCCCAGCCCCTGATGTATAAACTTCCCCGCACAACAAGTGCGCAGTGGGAGAAGTATCGACTTCCTTGATTAACGTCTTTCCCAGGGGCTACATGTAGGATGAACATGGCTGGGAATGGTTAAGACTGAGGCAGGGGGCAGGAGGGTATAGAGAGGGAGAAAGAAAGGCAAGAGGGGATGGACAAAGAGAGCAGGTACTGGAGGCAATAGAATGGTTGGACGATATTATCAAAGAGACAGAGGAGAAGGCATGTTGTGGGATAGTATTGGCGTGCCTCGGAGGGGCTACTCTTGCACATGAACACAGCTGAGCACAGATAGGGAGGGAGGAAACGCAGAGTGTGGGACGGGGGGATGAGGTGAACAGAGGAAGATCGAAGAGAAGATATTCAGAGAGACGTGCGAGGAGAGAATGGTCAGGGAGAAGGAGACAGAAAGACTGGCAGGTGGGAAAGAGAGTGCTACACATGCAGATGGGCATAATTGAACAAGAAGAGAGGGGAGCCAAGATTTTTTCTCTGTTTTTTTACTAACCCAAAATCTATAATTTTTGGATTGAAGATTTACACGTAGATGTGGATGTAGATGCAGTGCGGGAGTCAATAGTTAATTTCCCGGCTGTGTCAGAGGTATGGTTGCGTTTAGTTCTTCCTGAAGTATCCATTTTATTATAGAACAGTCGCTCAGGGCACTATTAACCCTCTTGAAATTTCTGTAACTGGACTTTCGAAATTTTGAATCCATAGAATCACCCCACGTTCGAACGAATTCAGGCATCTCCATTAGCTGATTGTATATTTAAAGTCGCTTAGTGGAGTATCCAAGAACATTTAGTAACAGTAGTAAATTCAGCGTTCAGGAGGAAGTAATTCGGCGATTCCTGTGATCTGAAGAAAGCATGGATTAAGAGACCATCGTTATTGTGAAACACAAAGTAATGAGCGATATCGTCAGCGCATCTCAAATTAATTGCTTGTTTCTACATTTCACAAAGAAGATTTCCATAGGATATTTCCAGATTTCCTCACAAGCGACTACTCATAAAATTGTGCGAGTTGTGTGACTGGGTACGTTATTTTCTGTCGGGAAGGTCACTGTTCTCAGTAAGTGAGGAAAAGTCATCGAGTGAAACAGAAGTGATATCCGGCGTTCCCGACAGCAATGTTACAGGTCCTCTACACTTGCCGATCCACGTAAACGGTGTAGGAGACTCTCCGAGCTCCCCCTTAGGTTATTGCAGATGCCCATCGTTTTCCGTCTAATGAAATCATCAGAAAGTCAGTACTAATTGCGAAATAATTCAGATACGATATCTGTACGGTACGAAAAGTGTGAGCTCCCCTAGTTAGTTCCGAGGGGAATCCGTCAAATGTCGGTTACACGAAAAATCACGCAAATTTAAAAGGAAATGTTGTAGGGAAGGCGAACCAAGGACTCCGTTTTATTTGCAGAACACTTGGAAGATGTAACAGATCTGCTAAAGAGACCGGCTACACTACGCTTATCCATCCTAATCCGGAGTATTGCTGCGTGGTTTGGGATCTCCACTAGATAGGACTGACGAAGTAGATCGAAAAACTTAACAGAAGCGCAGCTCGTTTTCTTCGTTTTACGAGCTATTGAAGATAACACTGTTCGTGGACTGAATCCATTGTCACAGAGAACTTTACTGAAGTTTGGCACGGTCTATAATAATAACTGCACATTCACTATCCAATTAATCATTGAAAACAGTCACTAATTTACAGAATGCTACGGATGCAAAATTTAGGTAAAACGTGTCCCATTTCACGACTTTGTACTATCTCGTCTGTTGTTTTGGTTCACATAGATCTTCCGCCTTTCACAACCTTCTGCCGACCGACTAAAATGTCTTCCACAACCTTCTCTATCATCTATCTGCAATAATTAGAAGCTAAGTTGGTTATTGCTGTTTGCTTCCTTTTTTCAAATTACAATTAAAATTTTACATTTCTGAGTTGCTCGATAATAGATGGATATTCATTCGAGAGTGAACTTTTAGGTGGAACAGTAATAACTGCTGTTGAATTATGACGTTTCTATTAGAGAGACAACGGTTTTCTTACGAACGCTAATTACTCTGAAACTAAATGAATGCAAAAGTTGCTAAAATATTGTCGACATTAGCATGTACAAATGGTATAGTTGTTTACATGGCTTTTTCATCTACATTATCTGGATATGTATATGTTTACACATGAACAGCGATAACGAAGCTTTATGTTGCAGGTATCTGTAATTATCACGGTTTTCAGGCAAACTAATTACACTTCTGAGTTCTAATTAACGAAAAGAATGTTATGAATGATTAAGTTAGCTAAGCCCTGAGTAAGCAGTCAATATTTTTGGTACTGAGCATACGTCATAAAAATAGTACTGTTGGAAATATTTGCAAAAAGAAAAATTGGTGGGAAAGGAAAACATAACAGGAGGAAAAAATCCACCTGTTTTGTTAGACCATGACCACCACAATAAAATAAGAGAAATCAGAGGTCGCATGGAGAGATTTAGCTGTTCGTTTTTCGCACGTGATGCTCAAGAGTGGAACGGCAGAAAAATAGTCTGCAAGTGCTTCTGTGAACTCTCTTACGTGTGAACTGCGGAGTAGACATCTAGATGCAGATGCAGCGACACAATCGAATTTCGCAGAACCCACCGTGATAAAAACTTCGCGTTATGCGTTTGATTCGAAAGTGCGAAAACAAAGATTTTCCAGATTTTGTTGTCAAGGGGAGCTCTTTGCTCGTCAAAAGCGGAGTTGTGGCAGAGCGGTAATGACGTGGGCGCCATTTTGGTGTGTCGCGCGCGCAGGATGTAATCCGCGGTGCTACTTTGCGGAAACAAGAGAGAGTCGCCAGCCGCGAGCGCTGCGAGGCTGCATTAGCCGCGAAATGCGTGCCTCCCGCCCCCCCCCTCCCTCCCTCCATCTGCCTGCAGGCACACGCACACACACACACACACTGTACACTGGGCAGACTAGGCGCTCCCCGGACAACTGTTCCATCAGAACAGTAAGTACCTGCGGACAACCCCACATCGACTGCGTAGACAGATTGCAGATAAACATTCTCAAAATTGTACTTCACCACACGATTCCTTTGATACTACCGACAAAAACACATCTGCGCATATATTCGGTATAAAGCGACGTCAAAGGAATGTGCTGTATTCATCAAATGAACTTGGCGTGAAACGTACACATTTGGCTGGAAGTGAACCCTTTATCACCGAAGTTGTTATGAGACGGCTTGCCTGCATACAGCAACTATACAGGGTGTTACAAAAAGGTACGGCCAAACTTTCAGGAAACATTCCTCACACACAAAGGAAGAAAATATGTTATGTGGACATGTGTCCGGAAACGCTTACTTTCCATGTTAGAGCTCATTTTATTACTTCTCTTCAAATCACATTAATCGTGGAATGGAAACACACAGCAACAGAACGTACCAGCGTGACTTCGAACACTTTGTTACAGGAAATGTTCAAAATGTCCTCCGTTAACGAGGATACATGCATCCACCCTTCGTCGCATGGAATCGAAAAAAAAAAATGGTTCAAATGGCTCTGAGCACTATGGGACTTAACATCTATGTCATCAGTCCCCTATAACTTAGAACTACTTAAACCTAACTAACCTAAGAACATCATACAACATCCAGTCATCACGAGGCAGAGAAAATCCCTGACCCCGCCGGGAATCGAACCCGGGAACCCGGGCGCGGGAAGCGAAGACGCTACCGCACGACCACGAGCTGCGTACGCGCATGGAATCCCTGATGCGCTAATGCAGCTCTGGAAAATGGCGTATTGTATCACAGCCGTCCACAATACCAGCACGAAGAGTCTCTACATTTGGTACCGGGGTTGCATAGACAAGAGCTTTAAAATGCCCCCATAAATGAAAGTCAAGAGGGTTGAGGTCAGGAGAGTGTGGAGGCCATGGAATTGGTCCGCCTCTACCAATCCATCGGTCACCGAATCTGTTGTTGAGAAGCGTACGAACACTTCGACTGAAATGTGCAGGAGCTCCATCGTGCATGAACCACTTGTTGTGCCGTACTTGTAAAGGCACATGTTCTAGCAGCACAGGTAGAGCATCCCGTATGAAATCGTGATAACGTGCTCCACTGAGCGTAGGTGGAAGGACATGAGGCCCAATCAAGACATCACCAACAATGCCTGCCCAAACGTTCACACAAAATCTGTGTTGATGACGTGATTGCACAATTGCGTGCGGATTCTCGTCAGCTCACACATGTTGATTGCGAAAATTTACAATTTGATCACGTTGGAATGAAGCCTCATCCGTAAAGAGAACATTTGCACTGAAATGAGGATTGACACATTGTTAGATGAACCATTCACAGAAGTGTACCCGTGGAGGCCAATCAGCTGCTGATAGTGCCTGCACACGTTGTACATGGTACGGAAACAACTGGTTCTCCCGTAGCACTCTCCATACAGTGACGTGGTCAACGTTACCTTGTACAGCAGCAACTTCTTTGACGCTGACATTAGGGTTATCGTCAACTGCACGAAGAATTGCCTCGTCCATTGCAGGTGTCCTCGTCGTTCTAGGTCTTCCCCAGTCGCGAGTCATAGGCTGGAATGTTCCGTGCTCCCTAAGACGCCGATCAAATGCTTCGAACGTCTTTCTGTCGGGACACCTTCGTTCTGGAAATCTGCCTCGATACAAACGTACCGCGCCACGGCTATTGCCCCGTGCTAATCCATACATCAAATGGGCATCTGCCAACTCCGCATTTGTAAACATTGCACTGACTGCAAAACCACGTTCGTGATGAACACTAACTTGTTGATGCTACGTACTGATGTGCTTGATGCTAGTACTGTAGAGCAATGAGTCGCATGTCAACACAAGCACCGAAGTCAACATTACCTTCCTTCAATTGGGCCAAGTGGCGGTGAACTAAAATGAGCTCTAACATGGAAATTAAGCGTTTCCGGGCACATGTCCACATAACATCTTTTCTTTATTTGTGTATGAGGAATGTTTCCTGAAAGTTTGGCCGTACCTTTTTGTAACACCCTGTATAGATTCGTCACACGGCTAAATGGGGTTGGACAACAGCTACGCAAAAGTAGATGGCAGAACAGATTAGCAACAATTTACAATGTAGCATGAAGATCATGCGTGGTAATATAGTTCTAAGTTCACTTGCACAGATTTGGCTTTAAGCACTGGTATGATCCTATATCCAGTGAACGATGACTGATATCGCTTGCATAATGTCCACTACGACAGGTACTAACTGATGGGTGGAGTCCTGTTTCTATTTATATTCACGTTTAGCAGGTGAATGTCCACTTGGGAACAACTTGTATGACGAAAGGCACATGCGTAACATATTCCTTTTGTGTGCATCCTTTCTGGAGTCTAAACTTAACTGTGTTTCCCCTGAGCTGTACGCAGCTCGGAGATGTTCTGTGTAGACTGAGTCCCGTCTCTTTTGCGGAGTACAGCAGAATGCCAATTTGGAAAAAAAAAAAAAAAAACAGTAATCTCGTATAGGAGGTGATGTAGTGGGAACCCGGTCACCTTTTCGAAACCGTGCCCTTCGATATAGACTTTCTTTATAATTAATATCGAAACTCTTCACTTTAATTAGTTGGGCTATGTAGTACCGTTGAGATAATGAGTAATGAGGAATGGCTGAATTTAAATTAGGATAATCTTAACATAAAAATTGAGAACTATGTAGTAGGTGAAATGGAGGAATTCCGCTCCGTTGGAAGCAAAATGACGCATGATTGACGAAGCGAAGGATACGTGAAGCAGACTAGCAAAGGCAAACACGGCATTCCTAGCTAAAAAGAAGTCTGCTGGTATCAAACATAAGCCTCGACATGACGAAGAAATTTCAGGGAATGTACTTCTGCAGAACAGTATTGTAAGGAAGCAATTACAAGGAAGCTAATCGAGTGTGAGTAAAATGGAAAAGAAGATAATCTAACTTTTCAAGCGGTGCTATTGAAAGATACTGAAAACTGAGTGATCTAATAATAAATGAGGAGTACTCCGCAAGATTGGGGAAGGAAGGAATGTGTGATAAACAGTGTAAGAAGCGATACGACGGAAGGGCAGTTTCCATGGTAGCAGAGAGAGATGTAGAGAAAAGCTGTGGAGTAAGAGATTGGAATATATCCAAAACATAATTCAGGACGTTGGTGTAAATGCTACTTAGAAATTAAGAGATTGACACAGGAGGACAATTCGAAACAAGAAGAGTAAACCTTGTGGTTAAAGAAGTCTGGATTCAAAACGAGGGTACAAGGAGTACAATAAAAAAAGAAGATGGTATTTTCCTTTTTACTTTGGGGAAAGCGATATAATTGAATAATGGGGCTGAAATGGTTAGAGCTGATCGGAATGCATGGAGGAGTGCAGTGCGTGGCAGGAGAAGGAAATGAACGCTAAAAGGTAAAATACGTCAGTAAACAGGAATAATAGATACGATTGTCTCGTCTCTTTGTCAGCATTCAGTAACTGCTGTAACTGCTGCATTACGAATAAGACCCGAGACAGCGTACTAACATTATCAAATATGACAACACGCCTACTTTCGGAGTCGAACCCTCGATCTCGAGTATTCTAACCAAACGTATCAACCGACCAGAACAGAGGCACATATTGTGCATGTGAACAAATTCTGGAAGCACTGCCACGTTAGGTGTAAGACGCTATTCTAGGGACAAAGAATGGGATGACACCGAGAGCCAGTCACGTTTCAGTCAACTGTCATCAACTTGAAGATTAGCTTGGACGTACTACCGCGCATTACTGGACATAGTCCTGTTGGAGGTGATTATCCCTTTGCTTTCCTCCAACCTTTGAACTGATTCACCTAGTCACGAACGAGGGGACATACAGTCTGACGTAGATTTCGAATGACGCTGCATTTCTGCGTTTTTGACGTCAACAAGCAGTTTCAGAGGTGAAAGAATTGGGAAGTGACAGTGAAAAATCATGGGACTGATTGGGAATCGAATCCGTTCCGTTTAGATTCGTAATCTAGTGGTTACCACTGAACCATTGAGCCAAATCAAAAAAATTTCAATCTTCCATACCTTTCATTCTAGCCTGGCCTTTAGTAGCCCATTTACGCCTTCTCCGCTATACTTCGCCGAAAAAAATTAACTCCGCTACGCAGGGAGTGGCAACTGACCCTTAACATAGACAAATGTAATGTATTGCGAATACATAGAGAGAAGGATCCTTTATTGTATGATTATATGATAGCGGTACAAACACTGGTATAGCAGTTACTTCTGTAAAATATCTGAAGTAGGCGTACGGAATGATTTGAAGTGGAATGATCATATAACATTAATTGTTGGTAAGGCGGGTGCCAGGTTAGATTCACTGGGAGAGTCCTTAGAAAATGCAGTCCATCAACAAAGGAGGTGGCTTACAAAACAACTCGTTCGACCTATACTTGAGTATTGCTCATCAGTGTGGGATCCGTACCAGGTCGGGTTGACAGAGGAGATAGAGAAGATCCAAAGAAGAGCGGCGCGTTTCGTCACAGGGTTATTTGGTAAGCGTGATAGCGTTACGGAGATGATTAGCAAACTCAAGTGGCAGACTCTGCAACAGAGGCGCTCTGCATCGCGGTGTAGCTTGCTGTCCAGGTTTCGAGAGTGTGCGTTTCTGGATGAGGTATCGAATATATTGCTTCCCCTTACTTATACCTCCCGAGGAGATCACGAATGAAAAATTAGAGAGATTCGAGCGCGCACGGAGGCTTTCCGGCAGTCGTTCTTCCCGCGAACCATACGCGACTGGAACAGGAAAGGGAGGTAATGACAGTGGCACGTAAAGTGCCCTCCGCCACACACCGTTGGGTGGCTTGCGGAGTACGAATGTAGATGTAGATGATGTAGATAGGCAGTACTTTTCCTTTCAGTGGCCTGTGTGAGTAATAGTCGTAAAAGGAAGATGTTCTTCTTCGTGAAGTAAATTAAATGTAACATATCCTGATCAGATCATAATCTTCCATCTTTCCAGACTTACAGCTTTATTCTTCATAGCCAATAAATTAAAATGTTTTTCTCTCCCAGTAAGACGAAAAATGCCTTCTAAGGAAGAAAATATTTAAAAGGCAAGACACTGTAAAATTATCGTCCTCTTTACAAGCTATTTTCAATCTCAGTTTTGTGTTAGAAACTTAGTGCAATTGATTAGAATATTCGAATGAAATTTTTTTTATTATTTTAAATTTAAAATATGGATCTTTAGAAATTTTAGGGCTACCAGTATTTCTCTTTGTTCTTAGTTTTATATGACTGCGTATATGTGTGGTTTATATTTTGTTCCCAGTTTCGGATTTGTTAGTATTTGTATTTTCCATCTTTCTTCCTTAGATGATCGTGGAGGCCGGCCGCGGTGGCCGAGCGGTTCTAGGCGCTCAGTCCGGAACCGCGCGACTGCTACGGTCGCAGGTTCGAATCCTGCCGTGGGCATGGATGTGTGTGATGTCCTTAGGTTAGTTAGGTTTAAGTAGTTCTAAGTTCTAGGGGACTGATGACCACAGATGTTAAGTCCCATAGTGCTCAGAGCCATTTGAACCATGATCGTGGAAACGCGTGTTGCGTCGTTAAATCCGGCGGTTCTTTCTGCTTCACAGGTTTCTGCAGCACCTGTACCATACTGCGTCAGATCATCGTTAGAGTCACAGTTGGGCTTCATTTGGCGCGTCCGGTGGGTCATCCGCCAAGCACACAATGTTCTGCTCCCTAACCTTTTTTGCAGATCATGAAATTCTTTCACATGGGGTGCAAAGACTGGTGCGATTTCATTGTCCTTCATTCCATTTAATGTCTTTTGATATTAGAGGCAGGAGTTTGAATTTCTCTCCTCAGTTTCTTCTCTTCTTTCCGTGTCTCTTCTTAACAAAGTACTGAAGTTGATTTTTACTTTCGCAAAGAAGGCTTTGAACAGCGCAATGTAGAAGACGTTTCGCTACTGCGTCCATTATCCATGGATTTTTCCAGCATGGTACTTTCATCGGAATAGATTTGTCGTCGTATTGTTTTCTGCATCTTGTTCCTTGCTTTCACTGGCGCTTGCGACACCTACACATTCTCTTCCACTGCCTTCTGATGTTGCTCATCATATGTGTTATTCACACATTTACCATACACAAAATTTTCAGCATTCTTAACTGAATACCTATCACTCATCAAGCAATTTAACTTCATTAATCAGCAATTTCTGAATAGGGAGAGGGGTAGGCTATTCGATGTTTCTTGCATAACTAAATTCCAAAGTTTCTCTCCTCGAGAAGACACAAGATCTGGTATGTAGGTTATCCGTAACTTGGGTTGTTTTGGGGAAGGAGACCAGACAGCGAGGTCATCGGTCTCAACGGATTAGGGAAGGACGGGGAAGGAAGTCGGCCGTGCCCTTTCAAAGGAACCATCCCGGCATTTGCCTGGAGCGATTTATTATCCGTAGCTGAGAGCAATGATTAAGTAATTAATTTCAAGAGATCCGCTTCAGTTTTACTAGTTACCACTCAAACCACGATCGTTTCGCTATGTTCAAATCCCATCTTCAGGTGTGTCAAATTATGGTACTGGGTAACGCGTAATATGCAGCCGGACCAGTCAGTTTAACGGCTCGAGATCATTGAATCACAGTGGAAATAGTCCAATGTCGAGCAGCCACACGGTCGTCTTTCTTTCGCTTTATCAAATACGATAATTTCATACACCTGAAGATGGGATCTTAACATCCCGACACCGGTAGTGGTTTTAATAATAATTAGCACAACTGAAGCGGATCTCTTGAAATTAATTAATCCTCGAGAAAGACACTTATAGTTCAGTTGACACTCCTCTTGAGCACAAACGACATTCCTCAGAAAATAAGCACTCCACTTCACTCACCGAGAAGCATACACGAAAGAATACAACTCTCCAAAACTGGAACAAATGTGTGAGTAATCTCTCTCGCAAGAAGAAAGACAGATAACAGATATAGACTTATTTCCCTGCTATCCACAATGTACAGTACGAGTATATCCACTAAAATTATCGCTCACTGCATAGCAAGCAATCGATTTTAATCAGATAAACTAACAAATTAGCGTTAGGATAAAAGATTTATACTAGCCTTTTATCCGCAATGTAAAAGATATTCACTTACATCATCAGCAACCACATAGGAAAAATAATGGACAGGTGCGAGCAGAAGCCGCGCACTGTGGGTTCCGTACAATCTTAACTGTGTATAGAGACAGTTCATCCATACCGGCAATCAAAGATCTCGACAATTTTTACCTTCTGTCGTGAAGCATTGGTCCCAGCGATTCTAAGACTACCGAGAATGTTTTAATTTCACATTTCAAGACGGATAACAAATGACAAAAAATATTTCTTGGTATCATTTAATTACAGATTAATTATTTACTGATTATTTTCCTTTACATGTACTTTGTACCTTTCTTCTTGACAAATTTCATGGTTCTGTCTCAAGAGGAAGGCCCTAATAAGTTTGCGGGTATCAAAATATGTGACATAAATGGCCGTATCTTTTGATTGCATTAAGTTACAAGCTAATGTTTATTATACCGCCAAGTGACCACAAACCTTAGTATGTGATATAAATTTCAACTTCATACGTGTACCCGTTCCTGGGAAAAAAGGGGGCATAACAGACGACAGACAGGCAGTCAGATAACAAATGTTGTTTTTTTTTTGTTCTATAATTAAGAATTAACAATTTTAAGAATTTTTGCCATTTCGTGTACAGTGAAACCTCGCTTCTTGACAAACTGCGTGATTCTACGTCAAGGGGAAGTACCCTATAGTTTTTGATGAGCGAGTTTGCGAGTGTCAAAATACGTAACATAAATGGCCGTATCTTTTGATTGCACTGACCTAGAAACGAACGTTTATTATATCGCCAAGGGACCATAGCCCTATTGCAGGATGTTCGGAAATTCCCATTACGGACTTCTAGGGCTTGTAGAGGGGAGGGATTACATAATACACTCCTGCAAATGGAAAAAAGAACACATTGACACCGGTGTGTCAGACCCACCATACTTGCTCCGGACACTGCGAGAGGGCTGTACAGGCAATGATCACACGCACGGCACAGCGGACACACCAGGAACCGCGGTGTTGGCCGTCGAATGGCGCTAGCTGCGCAGCATTTGTGCACCGCCGCCGTCAGTGTCAGCCAGTTTGCCGTGGCATACGGAGCTCCATCGCAGTCTTTAACACTGGTAGCATGCCGCGACAGCGTGGACGTGAACCGTATGTGCAGTTGACGGACTTTGAGCGAGGGCGTATAGTGGGCATGCGGGAGGCCGGGTGGACGTACCGCCGAATTGCTCAACACGTGGGGCGTGAGGTCTCCACAGTACATCGATGTTGTCGCCAGTGGTCGGCGGAAGGTGCACGTGCCCGTCGACCTGGGACCGGACCGCAGCGACGCACGGATGCACGCCAAGACCGTAGGATCCTACGCAGTGCCGTAGGGGACCGCACCGCCACTTCCCAGCAAATTAGGGACACTGTTGCTCCTGGGGTATCGGCGTGGACCATTCGCAACCGTCTCCATGAAGCTGGGCTACGGTCCCGCACACCGTTAGGCCGTCTTCCGCTCACGCCCCAACATCGTGCAGCCCGCCTCCAGTGGTGTCGCGACAGGCGTGAATGGAGGGACGAATGGAGACGTGTCGTCTTCAGCGATGAGAGTCGCTTCTGCCTTGGTGCCAATGATGGTCGTATGCGTGTTTGGCGCCGTGCAGGTGAGCGCCACAATCAGGACTGCATACGACCGAGGCACACAGGGCCAACACCCGGCATCATGGTGTGGGGAGCGATCTCCTACACTGGCCGTACACCACTGGTGATCGTCGAGGGGACACTGAATAGTGCACGGTACATCCAAACCGTCATCGAACCCATCGTTCTACCATTCCTAGACCGGCAAGGGAACTTGCTGTTCCAACAGGACAATGCACGTCCGCATGTATCCCGTGCCACCCAACGTGCTCTAGAAGGTGTAAGTCAACTACCCTGGCCAGCAAGATCTCCGGATCTGTCCCCCATTGAGCATGTTTGGGACTGGATGAAGCGTCGTCTCACGCGGTCTGCACGTCCAGCACGAACGCTGGTCCAACTGAGGCGCCAGGTGGAAATGGCATGGCAAGCCGTTCCACAGGACTACATCCAGCATCTCTGCGATCGTCTCCATGGGACAATAGCAGCCTGCATTGCTGCGAAAGGTGGATATACACTGTACTAGTGCCGACATTGTGCATGCTCTGTTGCCTGTGTCTATGTGCCTGTGGTTCTGTCAGTGTGGTCATGTGATGTATCTGACCCCAGGAATGTGTCAATAAAGTTTCCCCTTCCTGGGACAATGAATTCACGGTGTTCTTATTTCAATTTCCAGGAGTGTATTTTGAAGAAGAACCCATGTCCAGGAACGCGTCGTTTCCGTTCTACGACAGCTTCAATTCAGGTGTCTAACTCGTCCCTTTCTGCTTGAGGAGCTGAAATAGGTGTGTCGCAGTACAATTGTTAGGTAAAAGTTCGACATGAAACAGAAAGGAACATCCACTTATCACTTAAATACATTTGTTTGTATCAACGCTTTAAAGTTACGTTCTGTACAGTATGCTGGGTTCTTTACTGTTTTGGAAAAATGTGAACAGATAATTTTTAAGTGTTAATACAAACAAATATGCTTGAATGATAAATGGATTTTTGTTATGTTTCCTTTCAAATTGTTACCTACAGTAACAACTGTGTTGTGTCACACCAAATTAAAATTCCCCGAGCAATAAGTGGATGAGTTAAACATCTGAACTGAAACCGTCGCATAACGGAAACGTTACCTCTCTTTATCTTCTCAGAGATGGTTGTGGGAGTCTACTGCTCGATACAGGATATCAAATCAAACACCTTTCGGCCGTCTAGTTTCTTAGCTTATTTTATGTGGTTGCCAGTTTCGGCGATTTACTACGCCGTCTTCAGGCCCCTGACCGCAGTGTAGGAATATTCTACATCGCTGCTGGACAAAGCTGAGGACATGTCTTCCTGTCGCCACTTGACACTTACTTTCACTCATCACAAGTCGTTCACTGATCAGCAGATTCAGAATTCCTGAAGGGAATTTGCTGATAACATTTCGTGTCACTGCATTTCAATGTTTGAACTTCTCTTGCTTCCATTCATTTAATTTTAGCAAATTTTCACCTGAGAAATGCATCTGCGGGGCAAATAATGTAGGTCTGCAAGTAGCGTAAAGCTACGCGACAGTCCTCCACTGCCTGCTGTTCCTGTGTTTACTGGTGTGAGACCCACATTGCCCTTTTGGTCCGTTGCGCCGCAGAAAGTGCTCATATCAGCATTTCCTACACGACGTTGTCAACCTCCAGTTTCATCTGTGGAGAGAGGGATTTGTCACAGGGGGCTAAACCGGCAATACAGGGGAGTGGAGCAGTGTCCCCGGGTGGCGGGCGCATTTCCGTAATGGAGCCCCCATTTGCTCTGGCCCATTTGTCTCGACACTGCTCGCGCCCAGACACTCCGGGGAATCCGGCCGGCCGCGCCTCTGGAGAGACTTATTGACATTCCGCCTCGCAATAGCGGGCTCGTTCGCTGCGTGGAACTGCTCTGATTTCAGCCTTCCACAGACGCCACTCAGTTTTATTCTGCGTGTCACGCCGATGTTTCGACAATGTGTACCATCCTCAGTTGCGAGATTTGTCTTCCTTTCTAACACTGCAATACGATCACACAAGTGTTGGCTTCACTCAGTCTGCGCGATGGAACTCATGACTTAACAACTAGAAAACGGCAATATCTCACGAGTCACAGGTATATGAACTCTCATCTGAGTGTGCGTAACAAAAGGCATGAAAAAGGGTAAGGGAGGAACGGTAATCGTTTCCTTACTATGCTGGTATACTATATTTTCCGGTATTCCGACGAGAATAGCTTTTCATGAGATTCTGCGCTGGGCAGCCAATACCACCCATAGTCGACAGATGAGAATTTCGAGGTCTTTGTACTGAAAACTGTGCGTATAGTATGTGAACTGCTCCATTACATACGATTTATATCGAACTTCCAGCGGCGGCGTCGTAAAAATGGAGTTTAAACAATTCACTTTTCGCTAATCGAGAAGATTCTTTGCGAAATACGCTACTGGCCATTAAAATTGCTACACCAAGAAGAAATGCAGATGATAAACGGGTATTCGTTGGACAAACATATTATACTAGAACTGACATGTGATTACATTTTCACGCAGTTTGGGTGCATAGATCCTGAGAAATCAGTACCCGGAACAACCACCTGTGGCTGTAATAACGGCCTTGATACGCCTGGGCATTTAGTCAAACAGAGATTGGATGGCGTGTACAGGTACAGCTGCCGATGCAGCTTCAACACGATACCACAGTTCATCAAGAGTAGCGGCTGGCGTATTGTGATGAGCCAGTTGCTCGGCCACCATTGACCAGACGTTTTCAATTGGTGAGAGATATGGAGAATGTGCTGACCACGGCAGCAGTCGAACATTTTCTGTATCCAGAAACGCCCGTACAGGACCTGCAACATGCGGTGCTGCATTATCCTGCTGAAATGTAGGGTTTCTCAGGGATCGAAGGAAGGATAGAGCCACGGGTCGTAAAAAATCTGAAATGTAACGTTCGCTGTTCAAAGTGCCGTCAATGCGAACAAGAGGTGACCGAGACGTGTAACCAGTGGCACCCCATACCATCACGCCGGGTGATACGCCAGTATAGCGATGACGAATACACGCTTACAATGTCCGTTCAGCGCGATGTCGCCAAAGACGGATGCGACCATCATGATGCTGTAAACAGAACCTGGATTCATCCGAAAAAATGACGTTTTGCCATACGTGATCCCAGGTTCGTCGTCGAGTACACCATCGCAGGCGCTCCAGTCTGTGATGCAGGGTCAAGGGTAACCGAAGCCAAGGTCACGGAGCTGATAGTCCACGCTGCCGCAAACGTCGTCGAACTGTTCGTGCAGATGGTTCTTGTCTTGCAAACGTCCCCATCTGTTGACTCAGGGATCGAGACGTGGCTGCCAATCCGTTACAGCCATGCGGATAAGATGCCTGTTGTCTCGACTGCTAGTGATACGAGGCCGTTGGGATCCAGCACGGCGTTCCGTATTACTCTCGTCAACACACCGATTCCATATTCTGCTAACAGTCATTAGATCTCGACCAACGCGAGCAGCAATGGCGCGATGAGATAAACCGCAATCGCAATAGGCTACAATCCGACCTTTATCAAAGTCGGAAACGTGATGGTACGCATTTCTCCTCCTTACACGAGGCATCACAACAACGTTTCACCAGGCAACGCCGGTCAACTGCTGTTTGTGTATGAGATGGTTCAAATGGCTCAGAGCACTATGCGACTTAACTTCTGAGGTGATCAGTCGCCTAGAACTTAGAAATAATTAAACCTAACTAACCTAAGGACATCACACACATCCATGCCCGAGGCAGGATTCGAACCTGCGACCGTAGCGGTCCGGTTCCAGACTGCAGCGCCTAGAACCGCACGGCCACTCCGGCCGGCCTGTGCATGAGAAATCGGTTGGAAACTTTCCTCATGTCAGCACGTTGTAGGTGTCGCCACCGGCGCCAACCTTGTGTGAATGCTCTGAAAAACTAATCATTTGCATATGACAGAATCTTCTTCCTGTGGGTTAAATTTCGCGTCTGTAGCATGTCATCTTCGTGGTGCAGCAATTTCAATGGCCAGTAGTGTATTTCACGGTCCACTCATATTAACGTGACCACCTACGATGTTCGGTGTGAACGTGCAACAACCACTCACAGACGAGAGGTGGGAGCACTATTAGTGGAGGGTATATAAAGCGTGTCAGGGGGACGCAGAAAACGGTGCAGTCGTGGAAACGGAGCGATTTATCTTACGTCCAAAAGGGCATGTCCATCGGCTTTCTGGATGGGATGGAAGAATTTCCGAAATGTCTAAGTTTGTAAACTGTTCGCGTGCCGCCGTGGCTAAAGTCTATTGCGCGTGGTAAAACCGACGCCGGGGCAACTTTTGGGCTCAACAGGTGAGAGAAGACGGAGGTGGAAGGCGGCTACGGAGGCCTCGAACGGGGGAATAGACTTGTCACTACTGAGATGCCGAACCAAGGGCTTACCAACAGTCTCTTGTGGCGTTCGCTGTGTTATTCAGTGGTTTGGTATTTAACTAATGTGTAAATGAAAATGATAATCTTATTTTATTTCAGTGACTAATTAATAAATAATCTTTCTCCCGGCCAAAGATTTGGTCAAGTTGCTAAAGAACTCCGAGTTAACGTTGGGTTAAAGTGTAGTCTGTAAGTTGTGTAAGTGTCACTAAATCAGAGTTCATACAACAAATTCTGTACAACTATTGATTATGATGGAAACAGTTATCTTCAGCAAAATGATCATTAAAACGACCCAATATCAGCCGCGCACAACACTGACGTATGTTACCTGAAACAATATTCTTTGCAACTCGTGCGTAATTACTTTCGGCTCCATGCATCAGCTAGAAAAGTTTGTTATATGGATCGTGCTATGAGCAAGTTTTTAAAGAACCAATCTGATTCGAATTATTTTCATTAAAATGAGTTCGGAACCACCGGTGCACATTTATTTTTATATATTTTTATTACCTTCGGTATTTATGTCTGCAATGTTGCGTAATTTGAATTTGCCGCTGAGATAATTGTTAAGATGGCGGCAGACAATTGATAGAGACTTTCTATTGTTAGAGCAAATAGGATAAGTATTTGAAATGCTTATTAAACTTTACTTTCGTATTGTGCACTATTTAGACTTCTCAAGCAAACATTTGATTTGTTTCTAAGGAAAACACAGACAAAAACGCGAAACAAATCGCTATCATCAATGGCTGCGCTCCTTGCAGCGGAAAGAAATAATTAACACAGGTATGGCTTACTGAGAGAGGAATTAAAGTTACAAATAATTATTCACTCATATTTATTATAATAATGAACTCCATTCTCAAGTAATAATTAACAAATAATTACAATTTCATAACAGACCTGAGTTTGATATGCGTCTTGCGTCCGCAACCTACAAAGGCCAACCAACAAAAGGTAAAAACAAAGGAAGACAAAGGCAGATCATAAAAGGAATTTACAATTATCATTGTCTTCGTATGATACACATCGATATGTCCAATCACATCATAAAATATTATATAAATAATTAACATTTATTTCACTGTTTTTTCATATGTCGGATAGATAATGTTTATAACTGTTAGAGGCATAATTTCCTCTCATCGCACTGTAGCTGAAATTTATCTCGTGGATGTTACAGTCCCCTCAACGACCCAGGCTGATTGCTGTCCATCAACGACCAAAGGCTGGAATATGCACACCGCTACCGCAACTCGTCCACTGTATCAAGAATCAAGTTTTATTTTTCTCCGGGGAGTCTGAAACGTCTGAAAGCAAGCACCGTGCAAACAGGAGGGAGCGTTATTGTCTGGGGAGTGTTTTCGTGGCATTCCCTGGCTGGTCTTGTCATTGTGGAAGGCACAATCGATCAAGACAAGTATCCATCTATCCTTCGGGACCATATCCAAACCCACACGCGGTTTGTTTTTCCTCGGCACGATGACATCTAGCAACAGAACAATGCGATGTGACACACAGCTGCCGGCCGGTGTGGCCGTGCGGTTCTAGGCGCGTCAGTCTGGGACCGCGTGACCGCTACGGTCGCAGGTTCGAATCCTGCCTCGGGCATGGATGTGTCTGATGTCCTTAGGTTAGTTAGGTTTAAGTAGTTCTAAGTTCTAGGGGACTGATGACCTCAGAAGTTAAGTCCCATAGTGCTCAGAGCCATTTGCACCATTTGCTGACAAGAGTCAGTAGATATTATAAACTAAAGTCCACCGCCACGTTTTGCTTACTGTATATGAAGCCTAATCTTAGAAACTACTGTGGGGATTTGGATATGGTTGTGACTAATAGGATCCGCCCCGATAGCTGAGTGGTCAGCGCGGCGGTCTGTCACGCCAAGGGGCCCGGGTTCGATTCCCGGCTGAGTCAGCGATTTTCTCCGCTCAGGGACTGAGTGTTGTGTTGTCCTCATTATCATTTCACCATTATCAGTGGAAGGCAACGGGAAACCACCAGTGGAATCACTTCCCTAGACGGTCATGCGGACACGAGGCTTCCCCCATTACAAGACCTGCCGTACGGCATAAGAAGTTGAAGTCACTAATAGACAGACTGATTCACGAGGGATGTTCGTGTATGTAATCTATTACTTCTACGCCAGACAAATCGTCCGCTGTAAACAATCAGTGCTACCTGCGGTGGCAGTAATATACAGAAGGATGGAAAAGAAAATTGAGGATATTTTAGATGACGATCAGTTTGACTTTCTAATATGAAATGACGCCAGAAAATCACTTTTCACGTTGGAAACTAGATCTGAGGAAAAAATCGAGGCATGTTTATACGATTTGTCGGCCTAGGAAAAGCTCTCGACAACGTAAAATGGTGCAAGGTGTCCGCAGTTCTGAGAAACATAGGATTAAGCTATAGGGAAGGCTGAGTAATATATAGTAAATACAAGAACAAAGAGAGACTAATAAGATTGGAAGACCAAGAACGAAGTTCTTGGTTTCAAAAAGGGTGCAAGACAAGGATGCTGTCTTCCACCACTATTGTTCAGTCCATATATCAAAAACCAATGACGGCGCTAAAGGAAAGGTTCAAGAGCGGAATTATAAGAGTCACTGACGATGTTGCTTTCCTCAGTGAAAGCGAAGGAGAATTACAGGACCTCTTCAATGAAAAGAACAGTCCAATAAGTAAAACAATGTAGATTGAGGGAAAATCGAAGAAAGGCACAAATAATGAGTATCCATCAATGATATTAGCGTAAAACTTAACCTCAGAATTGAAAGCCAAGAAGTAGACGAAGTGAAGGAATTCTATCTTCGAAGCAAAACAACGCATGACATAAAAACAGACTAGCATGCCCGAAGAGAATACTCCTGGTTAAAAAAAGTCTACTACTATCAAATGTCGGCTTTAATTTGAGGAAAAAATTCTGGTATTGTACGCTTGGAACACAGCTTTGAATGAAAGCGAATCATGGACTGTGAGAAAACCAGAAGAGAAGAGAATCGTAGCGTTAGGATGTGATGTTATAACAGGGTGTTGAAAATTTGGCCGACTGATAAGGAAGGAGGAATGTTCTCTGCAGAATCAGCAGCATATAGAGAACACTGACAAGAAGAAGGAACACAATCATAGGACACGTATTAATACATCAGGGAGTTGCTTCGTTTGTTCTAGAGCGAGTTATAGACAGTGAAAACTGTAGGGCAAGACAGAGATTGGAATACATTCAACAAATAGCTGAGGTCGGTGGGTGCAAGAGCTAGTCCGAGACGAAGAGGTTCGAAGCAACATCATACAAGTCAGCGGACTGATGAAAAAAAAAAAAAAAAAGAAAAGAAAAGAAAAGATGACCATAGGCTCAGCACAGTGCTCTACGGCCGTTGTCATTTTTCAGGCCTTGTAGCTGCTACTTGCCGCTGCAACAGTAATTGAAGTGACGTACGAGCAGCACTGAAAGAATACGATAAGGAAGGTGGAAGCCAGAAATAATATTCTCAGCAAGATCACTAGTGTTACGTATGCCCGTGCATGGCCAGTCTGGTACAAATCTACCCACGCAGAGAAAGTTGACAAGGCGCTAAATGGAACAATTCGACACTGCCACCCTCTTCTGAAGCCCTCGCACCTGGGAACGAGCAGAACTGGATCACGTGCAAGTCATTCAACCTCCTTCGACCTGGAGTTGAAGATACAGGAGTAACCTTCAAAATGGCGCTTCTCTATGGATACCGCCAACTGTGACTGCGGAGAACAACACACCATGGAACACGAACTGGTCTGTCAGCCATGCCCTGCGTCTTGGACGGAAGGCGATTGAACCGTGAATTTACTTTCAAAACCTATTTCTTAAGAATTTACTTTATTTAATAGCGATTCATCAAGCACATTAACACATTTAATAAACAGATTTAAAATTATAATCAGAAAGCACCCTCAAAATATCAAGTTACAATTTTATTCAGAGGCAGAAAGAACAAATATTGACAGTATGAGCTTTCGGGCTGAGAACCTTGCCGCTACCTTTTGACACGGCCGTAGTCACGACCGCTCACAACCTCTGAAAGACTACACTGGTGCAAATCTGCAACACACCATATTACCTTAAAATAAAAATTTTAACAACTCACACAAGCTCATAAACAATGCACCCCGTAGGAGGGATGGAAATGGTACAAAACACTAACATTAAAAGATTAATTTGCCACCGAAGGTGCAACTTTATTTAAAAAAAAAGAAACTTACGGTGGAAGGGTGCCAACTTTATATACTAAAATGACCATTTAAATAAAAGCCCATGAAATGCAGTCTTACATAAAATATACAAACATGTTCTACATTACACATATACCGCCTCTCAAGGTGATAGGCAAGATAAAAACATATTTCAGGAATTCGGCCGTTACACTTCAAGCAATAAATTCGTTAACACCGAATCCGACAAACATGACAGAGGTAGCTCTTAACGTATGGCAGATTGACAGGGAGATTACTGAACAACCCGAACCGCAGGTTGCTCTAACCCGCCCCTACTCCACAGGGGAAAAACGGACCACCCAATTCACAAATAACCACCTTCCCGCGGGTGGGCAAACGGAGAAGAATGGTCGGACGACCCCAAAACAAAGTGGCTGGTGACCTCACCAAGAAAACAAGTAGAATTTAACAAGTAAATGAAACAACATATCTCCAATCACTTAACTTCTAATAAACTGCAATTTCTGGCGAAGACCTGGCGCAGCACACCCCAAAACGCTCTCCCGAACCGTCCGCTGCCAGCCGCTTCAACGGACGCAGGAAGGCGCGCCGATCTCCCGTCTCACGGCGTCGAAGCTCGCACCGGCCAGACCGATGTCGTGGGTTGACTCCTGTTACTCTCGTGCCGACCGCGAAGCCACTACCCCTCGCTATACGCCGCTGCCCACTGGACTCACGTGGCGACCTCACAAGCGCCGACGCTCAAGGCGGACAAGTCATCTCGTGTCTCAGTGCGCGACCGACCAACCGATCCATCCAACCGCCAATGACCGTTGCCCGAGCAACTCGAGCAGACTGGCGGCCTAACACATACTGGCACTTCGGACGACAGACAGATACTGACTGCCCCACACTGACCTGGCTGACCAATTGACCCACTGGCGAGCTCATAGCGCCCCTTAAATGCACGCGAACAGGCAACCTTTCCCCTTTCCCACCAGAGGGAGACACCAAAGCTGCGATTGCCACAGCGGCGCCACCGCCAGAAACGGAGGGCGACTGCTTCACACTACGCGCTGCGGCGCGCTCTTCAAAACAGCAATTTTTACCACGGCTGAGAGATCTTCTGCCCTCAACTTCGAACGCAAGTAATGTTGGAAGATTTTGGGCAAGAGAAGTGTAACTCAATAATTCTTTCTCCCTTTTCTTTTTAATTGTAATTATCATGAACTGCGTTTTCTTCTTACTCCAATAAATAGATAGATAAATAAATAATAAGTTATTCAACTACCTTCAAAAGGTCAGTACTCCAGTCCTCCACCAATAGAAATGCTGTGTTCGCTCCGGGCATAGCTCCAAGGATACAAAAGAAGCGGAAGAGGTGAGTCTCCATGGCTAGTGCGTCTACAAATACACTCCTGGAAATGGAAAAAAGAACACATTGACACCGGTGTGTCAGACCCACCATACTTGCTCCGGACACTGCGAGAGGGCTGTACAAGCAATGATCACACGCACGGCACAGCGGACACACCAGGAACCGCGGTGTTGGCCGTCGAATGGCGCTAGCTGCGCAGCATTTGTGCACCACCGCCGTCAGTGTCAGCCAGTTTGCCGTGGCATACGGAGCTCCATCGCAGTCTTTAAGACTGGTAGCATGCCGCGAAGGCGTGGACGTGAACCGTATGTGCAGTTGTCGGACTTTGAGCGAGGGCGTATAGTGGGCATGCGAGAGGCCGGGTGGACGTACCGCCGAATTGCTCAACACGTGGGGCGTGAGGTCTCCACAGTACATCGATGTTGTCGCCAGTGGTCGGCGGAAGGTGCACGTGCCCGTCGACCTGGGACCGGACCGCAGCGACGCACGGATGCACGCCAAGACCGTAGGATCCTACGCAGTGCCGTAGGGGACCGCACCGCCACTTCCCAGCAAATTAGGGACACTGTTGCTCCTGGGGTATCGGCGAGGACCATTCGCAACCGTCTCCATGAAGCTGGGCTACGGTCCCGCACACCGTTAGGCCGTCTTCCGCCCACGCCCCAACATCGTGCAGCCCGCCTCCAGTGGTGTCGCGACAGGCGTGAATGGAGGGACGAATGGGGACGTGTCGTCTTCAGCGATGAGAGTCGCTTCTGCCTTGGTGCCAATGATGGTCGTATGCGTGTTTGGCGCCGTGCAGGTGAGCGCCACAATCAGGACTGCATACGACCGAGGCACACAGGGCCAACACCCGGCATCATGGTGTGGGGAGCGATCTCCTACACTGGCCGTACACCACTGGTGATCGTCGAGGGGACACTGAATAGTGCACGGTACATCCAAACCGTCATCGAACCCATCGTTCTACCATTCCTAGACCGGCAAGGGAACTTGCTGTTCCAACAGGACAATGCACGTCCGCATGTATCCCGTGCCACCCAACGTGCTCTAGAAGGTGTAAGTCAACTACCCTGGCCAGCAAGATCTCCGGATCTGTCCCCCATTGAACATGTTTGGGACTGGATGAAGCGTCGTCTCACGCGGTCTGCACGTCCAGCACGAACGCTGGTCCAACTGAGGCGCCAGGTGGAAATGGCATGGCAAGCCGTTCCACAGGACTACATCCAGCATCTCTACGATCGTCTCCATGGGAGAATAGCAGCCTGCATTGCTGCGAAAGGTGGATATACACTGTACTAGTGCCGACGTTGTGCATGCTCTGTTGCCTGTGTCTATGTGCCTGTGGTTCTGTCAGTGTGATCATGTGATGTATCTGACCCCAAGAATGTGTCAATAAAGTTTCCCCTTCCTGGGACAATGAATTCACGGTGTTCTTATTTCAATTTCCAGGACTGTAGAACACGCCGGTCAGCTATACCGCGCAACCAAAGAAGCTAACGGGTTCAAATGGTTCTGAGCACTATGGGACTTAACATCTGAGGTCATCAGTGCCCTAGAACGTAGAACTACTTAAACCTAACTAACCTAAGGACATCACACACACCCATGCCCGAGGCAGGATTCGAACCTGAGACCGTACCAGTCGCGCGGTTCCCGACTGAAGCGCCTAGAACCACTCGGTCACCACGGCCGGCCAAAAGGAGCTGAGAAGGTTTTCCGTTCACAGCTGCGCTAGAAAGAGGGCCTATCGAAAACAAGATCACGCGATAACGTAGCCTCACCCTACGAGCTATAAAACCGTCGTGCGTCAAGTAGGAAGCAAGTTCGCAGTTGACTACGCTTCCTGGTTCGCACCGACTCATCACGCTGAACTGCGACCGATTGTAATTCAACTGGACTAAGTTCGGAACCCTGCTACAGATTCTCTGCCACAGCAGAAGATGACCTGGAAACGACCTGTTCAGCACTTACTTTGAGTATACAACGGCCGCGATGTTTCGTTTAGTAAGTGATAGTCCTTTTACGTCAACTACGCTGACACGTCCTAACTTAGTAAGTGTGCTGCGCACTGTCGTCACCGCATTTGTAAAACTTTTTTTTTCACTAATCAAGCTACTGACTCTAACAAACGTGCAGGTACATCGCATATCTGAACTATTGCAACTCAGATTACAGAACTGTATCTCTCTCAAGAGTAATCATTTGTTTCACTACAGCCCACATGTTTGTATGTAAACACAGAGTATTTCACGAGTGCACATCACAATAGTGAAATATGAAGCTAAACTTGGTAACACTGAAATATGGACGTGAAAATGATAAAAGTGTGTAACTAAGTGGCAAAACTGTCACCACAGCGTAACTGTAATAATGGTGCTTCATCTTTATTGATCTCCAACAGTATAAACATGTACATGAATGTGTAAACACCTGAGGATGGGCGCAATCCAGAAACCGGTCGTGTGTCAAATAAATAACCTTTCATTGTGACTGGTAGCGGATATTTTTCTACACCCTATAAAGGAACAGTTGCGGAGTTCGACAGCGTCCACTATGGATGAAATTCGTTTATTTTTCTCTCGTGCTTTTGGAATTCGTCCCGGATTCTGCGTGAAGATCTCTGGCAATACCTGGAATCGGTCCCAGGTATTTCGCATAGCCGTGAGGCGAGCTGACCAACTAAGCAACCGAGGACTCTGGTTCACGCCTGTATATAAGAAGGGTAGAAGGACGGGTCCTCAAAATTACAGACCAATATCCTTAACACCTGTTTGTTGCAGGATTCTCGAACGTATTCTCAGTTCGAATATAATGAATTTCCTTAAGACAGAGAAGTTGCTGTCCATGCATCAGCACGGCTTAAGAAAGCATCGCTTCTGCGAAACGCAACTCGCCCTTTTTTCGCATGATATCTTGCCAACCATGGATGAAGGGTATCAGACGGATGCCATGTTCCTCGACTTCCGGAAAGCGTTTGACTCCGTGCCCCACTGCAGACTCCTAACTAAGGTACGAGCATATGGGATTGGTTCCCAAGTATGTGAGTGGCTCGAAGACTTCTTAAGTAATAGAACCCAGTAGGTTGTCCTCGATGGTGAGTGTTCATCGGAGGTGAGGGTATCATCTGGAGTGCCCAAGGGAAGTGTGGTAGGTCCGCTGTTGTTTTCTATCTACATAAATGATCTTTTGGATAGGGTGGATAGCAATGTACGGCTGTTTGCTGATGATGCTGTGGTGTACGGGAAGGTGTCGTCGTTGAGTGACTGTAGGAGGATACAAGTTTACTTGGACAGAATTTGTGGTTGGTGTAAAGAATGGCAGCTAACTCTAAATATAGATAAATGTAAATTAATGCAGATGAATAGGAAAAAGAATCCCGTAATGTTTGAATACCCCATTAGTAGTGTAGCGCTTGACACAGTCACGTCGATTAAATATTTGGGCGTAACATTGCAGAGCGATATGAAGTGGAACAAGCATGTAATGGCAGTTGTGGGGAAGGCGGATAGTCGTCTTCGGTTCATTGGTAGAATTTTGGGAAGATGTGGTTCAACTGTGAAGGAGACCGCTTCTAAAACACTAATACGACCTATTCTTGAGTACTGCTCGAGCGTTTGGGGTCCCTATCAGGTCGGATTGAGGGAGGACATGGAAGCAATTCAGAGGCGGGCTGCTACATTTGTTACTGGTAGGTTTGATCACCACGCGAGTGTTACGGAAATGCTTCAGGAACTCGGGTGGGAGTCTCTAGAGGAAAGGAGGCGTTCTTTTCGTGAATCGCTACTGAGGAAATGTAGAGAACCAGCATTTGAGGCTGACTGCAGTACAATTTTTACTGCTGCCAACTTACATTTCGCGGAAAGAGCACCAAGATAAGATAAGAGAGATTAGGGCTCGTACAGAGGCATATAGGCAGTCATTTTTCCCTCGTTCTGTTTGGGAGTGTAACAGGGAGAGAAGATGCTAGTTGTGGTACGAGGCACCCTCCGCCAGGCACCGTATGGTGGTTAGCGGAGTATGTATGTAGATGTAGTATGCTTAGATTCCGTATCTTAGACCCTGTGGGATCATTTGTAAGGCGACGAAGCTCCCCGACTGTTTAGTTTGGCACGTGCGCTGTGGAGGCCTTCGGTCCACGACCGCGGTCAGCAGGTGTTGGCTTCTGGAAGGAGGAGCGGCGACGGCGTCTGGGTCAAGGCCAAGGGCGCTTTCTCGCTCGCAGCTGCTGGCGAGACGCGGCTGCGCGGGTCGCCCGCTACCGTTGCGTAACGCACCGCACTCTCGGCTGCCACGCGGGTTCGTTACGTACTGCGACTTCCTCTGTCACCCCCAACTTGTCTACCCGTCACCTACTTCGTTTATTTACTTTTTGAAGTGTAAGCACCGAAACTGTCACAATAAAATGATAACTGCTTCGTGTAAATAACCCACCTGCTTAACTAAGATAGGACACTGGAACGGTGTCGCTCGATACGACTGTATCTTTGTGTTGCAAGAGATTTTCATTAGCAGTTGTTGGGAGAATGTAATTTTATTGGTGGATGGATGGATGGATTTTACTTTCATTCCGACTGATCCGTAGTGAGGAGGCCCTCCAGGATGTAGAACATGTCAGAAAAACAACAATACTACATGACAAATATTTACAATTAAAACGAACAAGCTAATGTACAATTCCACAGGTCTCAAGTGGAATGATCGTCATTTTTTAATGAACACTATATTACTGCACTGAAATTGTGCAGAAGTTACACAGTACTTATACACTCCTGGAAATTGAAATAAGAACACCGTGAATTCATTGTCCCAGGAAGGGGAAACTTTATTGACACATTCCTGGGGTCAGATACATCACATGATCACACTGACAGAACCACAGGCACATAGACTCAGGCAACACAGCATGCACAATGTCGGCACTAGTACAGTGTATATCCACCTTTCGCAGCAATGCAGGCTGCTATTCTCCCATGGAGACGATCGTAGAGATGCTGGATGTAGTCCTGTGGAACGGCTTGCCATGCCATTTCCACCTGGCGCCTCAGTTGGACCAGCGTTCGTGCTGGACGTGCAGACCGCGTGAGACGACGCTTCATCCAGTCCCAAACATGCTCAATGGGGGACAGATCCGGAGATCTTGCTGGCCAGGGTAGTTGACTTACACCTTCTAGAGCACGTTGGGTGGCACGGGGTACATGCGGACGTGCATTGTCCTGTTGGAACAGCAAGTTCCCTTGCCGGTCTAGGAATGGTAGAACGATGGGTTCGATGACGGTTTGGATGTACCGTGCACTATTCAGTGTCCCCTCGACGATCACCAGTGGTATACGGCCAGTGTAGGAGATCGCTCCCCACACCATGATGCCGGGTGTTGGCCCTGTGTGCCTCGGTCGTATGCAGTCCTGATTGTGGCGCTCACCTGCACGGCGCCAAACACGCATACGACCATCATTGGCACCAAGGCAGAAGCGACTCTCATCGCTGAAGACGACACGTCTCCATTCGTCCCTCCATTCACGCCTGTCGCGACACCACTGGAGGCGGGCTGCACGATGTTGGGGCGTGAGCGGACGACGGCCTAACGGTGTGCGGGACCGTAGCCCAGCTTCATGGAGACGGTTGCGAATTGTCCTCGCCGATACCCCAGGAGCAACAGTGTCCCTAATTTGCTGGGAAGTGGCGGTGCGGTCCCCTACGGCACTGCGTAGGATCCTACGGTCTTGGCGTGCATCCGTGCGTCGCTGCGGTCCGGTCCCAGGTCGACGGGCACGTGCACCTTCCGCCGACCACTGGCGACAACATCGATGTACTGTGGAGACCTCACGCCCCACGTGTTGAGCAATTCGGCGGTACGTCCACCCGGCCTCCCGCATGCCCACTATACGCCCTCGCTCAAAGTCCGTCAACTGCACATACGGTTCACGTCCACGCTGTCGCGGCATGCTACCAGTGTTAAAGACTGCGATGGAGCTCCGTATGCCACGGCAAACTGGCTGACACTGACGGCGGCGGTGCACAAATGCTGCGCAGCTAGCGCCATTCGACGGCCAACACCGCGGTTCCTGGTGTGTCCGCTGTGCCGTGCGTGTGATCATTGCTTGTACAGCCCTCTCACAGTGTCCGGAGCAAGTATGGTGGGTCTGACACACCGGTGTCAATGTGTTCTTTTTTCCATTTCCAGGAGTGTATATATAAGTACTGTATATATATGGTGTTACAAAAAGATACGACCATACTTTCGGGAAACATTCCTCACACACAAATAAAGAAAATATGTTATGTGGACATGTGTCCGGAAACGCTTACTTTCCATGTTAGAGGTCATTTTAGTTTCGTCCACCTACACTAAATGTAGCACGTTATCATGATTTCATTCGGGATACTCTACCTGTGCTGCTAGAACATGTGCCTTTACAAGTACGACACAACATGTGGTTCATGCGCGGTGGAGCTCCTGTACATTTCAGTCGAAGTTTCCTGAAAGTTTGGCCGTACCTTTTTGTAACACTGAGAAATTCATCAATGGAGTAGGAGTTGGCCATCACTAAGGCCTTTAGGCTTCTCTTAAACTGAATTTCATTGGTTGTTAAGCTTTTTATGGCTGCTGGAAAGTTATTGAAAATGTGTGTTCCTGAATAATGCACACCTTTTTGTACAAGACTAAGTGACATCAAATGCTTGTGAAGATTTTTCTTATTTGGGAACGAAGTTTTTCGCGACGGCACTTATATATAAAACATTCTCGGTATTCTTGCCGCGTCAGTTCTGGATAAAATCCCGAGCTCTCGACGATTACCTCCATCGTCATCGTCAGGAGCTGACTGTCTTCACTGCTGCTGTGGTAGCCTCTATATAGCCCGAAGACGGGTTCCGATTGGTCGGCTTATGATTGGTCGGCGATTACGTCCTGCTGTCGCAGACGGTGTCACTGTGTGCGCCGGTGGCGCCACCGCTTCCGTTGGAACGTAAACCTTGTAAGGAACGTTTCTGCTGCTTCTCTGCATCCAGAGCTCGTTTCCATGCACAGCTCAGGTGGTATCCGCTATCGCGATTAAAGTTATTTTGTCTCATTTTTATTTCAACAGCCTCCTTAATAACAGAATCCCAGTACGTCGAGGCATGGGACAGAATTTTAGTTTCATCGAACAATATTTTATGTTTGTTCGTGAGGCTGTGTCGCGATAGCGGATATCATCTGAGCTGTGCATGGAAACGAGCGCTTGATGCAGAGAAGCAGCAGAGACGTTCCTTACAAGGTTTACGTTCCAAGGGAAGCGGTGGCGCCACCGGCGCACACAGTGACACCCACCTCCCCATCACACTTCGCCAAAGAGGGGGAAGTAACAGATGAGAGCAGCAGCAGTGAAGACAGTCAGTTGCTGCTGACGATGACGATGGAGGTAATCGTCGAAAGCTCGAGATTTTATCCAGAACTGACGCGGCAAGAATACCGAGAATATTTTATATATTATTCTTATTTCTAGTATTGATTCCATGAATTGAGCTGTTGGTCTGAAAAAGTGATATGTTTTTAACGACAAATTTCATTAAGGAATAAATACATTGGGAAGCTGTAGTTAGTATCCCTAGTCCCCTAAACAGGCTTCTGCAGCATGTTCTTGAGTTCACACCACATATAACTCTTATTGCACGTTTTTGTGCCCGGCAAACTTTAGCTTGGCTTGATGAATTACCCCAAAAAATAATCCCATATGACATTATGGAATGAAATGAAGCATAGTATGAAATTTTTTTTCATTTTTATATCCCGTATGTCTGACACAATTCGCATTGCAAATAGAGATTTGTTAAGACGCTTCAGCAATTCTGTGGTGTGCGTCTCCCAGTTGAATTTATTATCAAGCTGTAATAGGTGGAAACTACGCTAAATGATAAATGCTGAAACTTCGCCGAAGACTCTCATAGAGTACGAGTTACCTCAGCATACAAATACACCGTTTGAAAGAAAAAAAAGGGGGGGGGGGAAGAACCAAGAAAGGGGAGACCAAAAAAATACACAGGTCTGGATTTCATGTTATTTCAGTGATAAGAATGTTCAGCCAAATCTACTTAGAACCTGACAGTATGAGTCCTCTTATCAGCATCACGTTAGGGGTTGGGACATCGGACTGGGACGGGTTTCATAAAGCCATTGCATCCTCTCCTGAGGGAGCTGACCGACGACTGTTGTAACTGGTCCTTGAATACAGGTACTGCACTGGCAAGGAGATGACACGCAAATTGGTCGCACAGATGTATTGGGGACATATCTGGCCCCCTGCTGACCTTGGAGTAGCTCAACATGGCGCAGGCAGTTCACAGACACAAAATTGTTAAGGCTTTCGAGGCCAGTTGTTGACAAACTGCCTATTGGCTCCTGTCTCGGGTTTTTTGGCCGACGTTCATCTAACGATTTTACTGACGTTTCGCCAGCACGAGTGGCTGGCATTGTCAAAGCTTCGCCCTCCATTGCCGGTGGTGAACTGGAGCCGAGCTCGCGGCCGCAGACTATATGTACCTGGCGCGCCAACGTCCGAGGGCTTCTCCGCGGTCATTTCGGGTGAGGTTCTCCTCTTGCTACCTGCGACGGTCGTTCGCTGCAGCACGGGAAACCAGGATCCGTTTACCTTAAGGCTTTCCTCTTTCTTGTTGAAACTGTTCGCGTGTTTTTGTATTTCTACAGCTCCTCTGAACAAGCGCGTGTGATAGTGCTTGTCTACAGCCAGAACTTCGGTGTCGGCGAATTTTATTACGTGGTCTGTCTCATTCAGTGCGTGCTCTGCCACGGCCGATTTCTCCACCTGCCCCAACCTGCAATGTCGTTTATGCTCTTTGATCCTGGTGTTAATAGATCGTCCAGTCATGCCGACATAAACTTTTCCGCATGAGCACGGTATACGGTATATTCCACGTGTTCATAGAGACACGTGCCATATGTGGACGAGCGTTGTCCTGTTGAAAAATGGCACCAGGATACTGTAGCATGATATGAGAGGTAACACATGAGGACGTAGGATATCCGTGACATACCCTTGTGCCGTTAGAGTCCCCTCGAGCGCTAACACGCGTTATCTGGTCATCAAATCCGATGGTTCCCCACAAAATGGCGCCGGCAGCAAAACAGAACAACCTCTCTCAGGTCACCGTCATATTCGTTGACGTTGGTCATGTGGGATAGTGCAGACTGGCAATTCGTCGCTGAACACGACGAGACGCCATTCCTCAGTATTCCGTACCTTCCAGTGCAGTCGCGGTACCACTCCAAGTTTAGCCGTTTCTGGTATGGTGTTGCCGGCAGCCTATGCTTGGGACGGTAATTACCTTGTCCACCTGCTACTAGTCTCCAGCCACTGCCGCGGCATATCGCAGAACGTTGCAGGGAGTTCGTTACTTGTTCTCGCCTGGCAGGCTCAGACGTGAAGGGTTACGATGTGTCTGGTCCACAGTACTGCGATCCACGCTTATGGTGGTCAGATGCAGAACCTTGACGAGAAGTATGCCTACCCTCATTTTCCCGTGTGCTCCAACACGGGCCACTGCCACATCTTAAGGCCTCACAAATCTGGATAACGCACGATTCGGCCAGCTACATAATGGAGACCCACAATGAGGTATCTTTCAAACCCTTTCCTGTGCCGATAACGTCCATGAGTGGTAACAACACTAAATACGAACAACACTAGTGCTCTCTGGTGGCCGTTCTACTCTATAATCATTTACGTACCCACTGATCATGTGCGAAGCTACAACCATATCTTCTGGATGTTTCACTTTTTTTTGTCAGATAATATATCTCACCAGCCAACGGCCTTACCGCAGTAGTAACACCGGTTCCCGTCAGAACATCGAAGTTACGCGCTGTCGGGCTGGGCTAGCACTTGGATGGTTGATCGACCGGGTCTGCCTACCGCTGTTGGCCAGTGGGGTCCACTCAGTCAGCCCTTGTGAGGCTAGCTGAGTAGCTACTCGATTGAGAACTAGCAGTTCTGGTTACTTGTAACTGACAACGGCCGGGAGAGCTGTGTGCTGACCACATGCTCCACCATATCCGCAGACAATGACACGCACAGGCCGAGGATGACATGGCGGTCGGTCGGTACCGTGGACCTTACGAGGCCTGTTCGGATGGAATTTACTTTAGTTTTAGATTTTAGTACACGTCACCCTTCAAAGGAGCAGACAAGTCGCATTGTGGCGTTGCAGATAGTGTAGAAATGGGACAAGATGACTATGTGCACGTTCACTGGTGAAGTGGCGTCTCAGTCGGATGCATGGAATAAGGAAGGAAAGTGGATAGACGTATAGACGTGACAGCAGGTCATAAATGAGCAATCATCTTTGGCAGTGAATGAAGTTGCCCGATTACTTGGTGTGTCAACGCGGGCTGTAAGTCGTGTCTACAAGGAATCGTAGTCCTTCATTCGCGGTCATGGAATGCGACGTAAGAACAGTGGTCGTTAGAAGATCCTAACCACAGAGATCAGAGGCGAGGGTAACTTCCTGTGAATGACAGCTGGTTTGGCATTCCCCAAAAATTGCTGCTGTCGGTGAATCTAGATCCATCTCAATCAGTCTGCGTACGAACACTGCATGCAATGGATATTTGTAAGGAAGCAAGAGTGCAACGGGAATTCCACTGTTAAATGCAGAGGAGAGAGCGTATAGGTGGAATGAATGCCTCTATGAGGGTAAGATTTGTCGGATGTGGCCCGCATCTCGGGGTCGTGCGGTAGCGTTCTCGCTTCCCACGCCCGGGTTCCCGGGTTCGATTCCCGGCGGGGTCAGGGATTTTCTCTGCCTCGTGATGGCTGGGTGTTGTGTGCTGTCCTTAGGTTAGTTAGGTTTAAGTAGTTCTAGGGGACTTATGACCACAGCAGTTGAGTCCCATAGTGCTCAGAGCCATTTTTTTTTTTGTCGGATGTGATAGAGGAGGAAACAGGAGCCGATTTAGAAGAGATAGTGGATACAGTATTATAATCAGAATTTAAGAGAGCTTTGGAGGATTTTAAGATCAAATAAGGCAGAAGGGATAAATAACTTCCCATCAGAATTTCTAAAATTACTGGGAGAAGTGGTAACGAAACATATTCAGGTTGGTGTGTATGGAGACATACCATCTGACGTTCGGAAAAGTATCATCTACACAGTTCCGAAGACTACACGAGCTGACAAGCGCGAGAATTATCGCACAATCACCTTAACAGCTCATGCATTCAAGTTGCTGACAATAATAATGTACAGGAAAATGGGAAAGAAAATTGAGGGTGTGTTAGATAATGATCAGTTTGGCTTTAGGAGGGGTAAAAGCACAACAGAGGCAATTATGAAGTTGCGGTTGATAATGAAAGGAAGACTAAAGAAAAACCAAGGTGCGTTCATAGGATATATCACCTCGAGAAAGCCTCCGATAATGTAAAATGATGCAAGATGTTCGAAATTCCGAGAAAAATTGGGGTAACCTATAGGGAGGGACGGGTAATATACAATATGCGCAAGAACCAAGAGGGAATGATAAGATTGGACGACCAAGAACGAAGTGCTCGAATTAAAAAGGGTTTAAGAAAGGGATATAGTCTTTCGCCCCTGCTGTTCAGTCAATACATCGAAGAAGCAATGATGGAAATAAAGGCAAGGTTCAGGAGTGGAATTAAAATTCAAGGTGAAATGATATAAATAAAACGATTCGCTGATGACATTTGCTTTTCTGAGCGAAAGTGAAGAATAATTACGTGGTCTGCTGAATGGAATGAACGGTCCAATGGTATAGAATATAGATTCAGAGTAAATCGAAGAAAGACGAAGGTAAAAAGAAGTAGCAGATATGAGAACAGCGAGAAACTTAATATCAGCATTGATGGTTACGTAGTAGATGAGGTTAAGGAATTCTGCTACCTAGGCGGCGAAATAACCAGCGACGGACGGGGCAAGGAGGACATCAAAAAGCGACTAGCACTGGGAAAAAGAGTACTGCTGACCAGGGGAAGTCTACTACTATCAAACATAGGCATTAATCTGAGGAAGAAATTTCTCAGAATGTACGTTTGAAGCACATCATTTTATGGCAGTGCAGCATGGACTGTGGGAAAACCGGAATAGAAGAGAATATAAGCATTTTAGATGTGGTGCTACAGAAGACGCTGACGAATGAGGAGATTATCCACAGAATCGGCGAGGAACGTAATGTGTCTAAAACACTGATGTGAAGAAGTGACAGGTTGATAGGACATCTGTTAAGAGATCAGCGAATAACTTGAGTGGTTCTAGAGGGAGCTGTAGAGGCCGAAAACTGTAGAGGAAGACAAAGATTGGGATACATCCTACGAATAGCTGAGTACGTAGGTTGCAAGTGAGTACGTAGGTTGCAAGTGCTAATCTGAGATAAAGCGGTTGGCACGGGAGGAATTAGTGGCGGGACGCATCAAACCAGTCAGAAGACTGATGACTCGAAAAAAAAAGAAGAAACAGTAGAGTTGAACGTTACGTCGACGGCGTGGTCATTAGAGATGTAGCACCAGCTCAGATTACGACAGGATATGAAAGGAAGTCGGCCGTGCCATTTTCAATGGAACCGTTCCTGCGTTTGTCTGGAGTGATTTGTGAAAACCTACATCTGGCTAGCTATACGGGGTTTAAACTGTCATCCTCTCGACTGGCAGTCCAATGTGGACATTTGGAGTCGAGGACCTCGCAAAATCCATTGCTCACAGCGGCGAGTTAAACTTCGCGTTCGCAATGGGAAAAACAACACAGAAACTTCTGTAGCTGACTGGATGCCTATAGTACGCTCCTTCCAATCACAAATTTTCAAACGATGCAATGCGTCGAGTACACCGACTGGCCAGTGAGGTGTTTAACTCTCAGGGTGTAGAAGGTGAAACTCAGGCTGAAGGTAGTTAAACGATTTTTTGGGAGTGTTTTTCGTACCACTACTTGGTGCCACTGAGTCAGGATACAGCGAATACCATCCGGGATGTTTATTTCAACATTTTCGGTGACCAGGCGATGCGTTTTCTTCTAAATTTACGTGGTTAGTAGGCTGTGGACTTTCCGCCTTCCAAGATAACACCACTTGTGTTCTCAGAAATGCAGGCAAACTTTCCTGGTTTGACGAACACTGAAGTATCTGGTCGTACCTCGACCAGCCCTTTAAATCAGTTGATCATAATCCCACAGAAAATATCTGGCAGTATTTGGAACAGCGGATTAAAAGCAGCAGCCGAGATACCCGTAGTTTGATAGGACCACGTATCAGTTATGCTAATAGAATTCAGTCTGCTATTTGCTGTAAGTGATTTGTTCTCGTCCCCAAAAAAAAAACGACTTTACACACATAAATTGATTTTTTCCCACTGAATTTTCAGGTAAACAGGTCTCGTTTCTCAAGTCACAGGGCCTTAGATAAAGAACGGCACACATGTGTGATATGTACCGTGGAAATCATAGTGTCGTTATGTGGTCAGTAACGTGCTTTATCTACGGCACAGAAACACTTTTCGTGCTAAGAAACTGCGTATTACAGACTTGACTACCCGAAAATTCTGTAGACGTAAAAAATAAACTTAACTTGTAAACGTGCTGCGGCGGCGCGGTTCTTTCCGTCCCTTTACGACGGACCTGCACCTACCTGTGAACATTGTCTCAGCAGATCATCAGTAGGAAAGCCGAGTGAAACCTACTGTACCTCGACGTGAACCAGGCTGCAATTAAAGTCACTAATCAACGTTTCGGGAGAAACACGAAATGAAAGGTTGGAAATTTTGTCCTCAATTAATATACTCTGAAACTTTGGTGAACAAGTATCACTGCCAAGCCCGTGCTAGTCTTAACACAGTCACTCATAATCCCTTTCACTCACGTTAGCAAGTTTATGGTGTTGCATTTCCCGAAAACGTAATAGCTACAAAAATACTGATTGTTTTTGATTGAGAATGCTCGCCAAATATTAAGTCTGTCGGTACCAAATGCAGTCACAGTTTTTAGCCACCGACCTGCTCAATACGCCACGCGGAATATATGTCTTTTCTCCTCACAAAATTCACTTACAAATTCCGAAATTTCTACACGCCCATCGGAATAATTATGCCGTCACTTTCCAACACTTTTGATGTATGAAACACTGCTAGATCCGGCAACTTATCATTTCCATCGGAACTACTATTACACACGTTCACACTTTCATAGCTAGGCTTCTGAAATTATAAAATAAAATAAATAAATATTATTTATATATAATAATATTATATATTAATTATATATTAATATATTAATTGAAGAAATTAATAGGCATTCAATAGACACATGGACAGATCTGGCGAAGGCAGTTCAGAAGACTATGTGCTGGGGACAACCACCTAGAAAACGCAAACATAGGTGGTGGAACGCAAATTGTGATGAAGCCATTGAGAGAAGAAAGCAAGCATGGGACAAGTTCAGTAGCTACAGAAATTCAGAAACATGGAAAGAATTTCACGAAGTTCAGAAACTAGCATCGAAGGAAATCAGAAGGGAAAAACGAGCATATGACAATAACAGACTAAAAGAAATTGAGGAAGATTTCAAAAGAAATAACACAAGAAATTTTTACAGAACTTTCAAAGAAAATATTAAGGGCTATCAACCCCCTAGCCTCTGCTTCCGAAGAACAGATGGATCCCTGGAAACAAACACAAAAGAAAACTGTAAAATTCTCAAACATTACTTTGATAAACTTCTTAATTGCAAAAAACCTACAGGAAAATTAACATTCCAAAAGACCACATCTAATGCCGATTCTGATCCACCCACAATAGAAGAGATAGAGGAAATCATAAAACAAATGAAAAATAAGAGAGCTGCCGGAGAAGATGGTATTATCGCCGAGATCTGGAAACTCCAAGATGAAAACATCACCAAAAAAATCCATAAGATTATCTCCGAAATTTGGATCACAGAGAAAGTGCCAGAGGAATGGAAATGTGCATTGATCCACCCGTTACATAAAAAGGGTGATAAGTCAGATCCAAACAATTACAGAGGCATTTCGCTAGTACCAGTTACATACAAAATTTTCTCTAAGGTGCTATTAAACAGACTAGAACCACAAGCAGATCTGCAAATTGGGGAATACCAGGCGGGCTTCAGAAAAGGGAGATCATGCATCGAACAGATCTGGAACTTGAGAACACTTTTGAAAGTCAGACAGGCAAGAAACACTGTAGTTACCTTTGTGGACTTTAAAAAAGCATATGATTCCATAGACAGACAGACACTCTTTGACGTACTGGAAGAATATGGTATCGACAGAAAAACCAGGACACTTATACAACAGACGCTTACAGACACTACCTCCAAGATTAAGTTCATGGGAGAAATTTCGGAACCCTTCCACATACACACAGGTGTCCGACAAGGAGACGGGCTCTCACCAATCCTGTTCAACATGGTGTTAGACAAAATTATCAAGCAGTGGGAGGAACAAGTTAAAGGAATACAGCTGGGAAGAACACGTGAAACCAAAACAATCATAAAATGTCTGGCATTTGCAGTTGATATAGCCATACTCAGCAATAATACACAGGAGGCAAAGGAAGCACTGGAATGCTTGCATGAAATAGCTGCCAAAACAGGTCTGCAGGTATCTTACGAGAAGACACAATATATGGAACGACAGACCAACAATGTACACACCATGCATACTGTATATGGATCCGTAGAAAGAGTCGAAAAATTTAAGTATTTAGGGGAGTACATACAAATGGGAGGATCAAACAAGGCGGCTAACATGGAACGAACGAAGAAACTCCAGAAGGCATACAAACTCACATGGTCACATTATAATAAGAAAAGTATATCGAGGCAGGCCAAACTTAGGCACTACAAAACAGTTGTATTACCAGAAGCATTGTACGCGTCAGAAACAACCACAATTGGAGCATCAGGCATCATAGACACAGAAAAAATAGAACGCGAAATTCTCAGAAAAATATTTGGACCAATTCACAGAGATGTCATATGGATGAAGCGACCTACCAAAGAGCTGTACCAGCACACTGACAGACTAACAGACGCGATCAGAAAACGCAGATTAACTTTCTATGGGCACATACAGAGAATGGACAACAACCGACTTACAAAGAAAATTTTTGATGTAGTAAACAGCTCAAGCAAGAAAACAAATTGGTATCATGAAATAGACGAAGACTTAAGGCAGATAGGGATCAACAGGCAAATGATAGGAGACAGGAAATACTTCAGGAACAAAGTTAGGAGTGCAAAATTTATTGTAAAGGAGAGAAAGAAGACAGGAACATTATGCACAGAGCAAAGGAAACAGGAGCACAGCCAAAGGATGAAGAGATTTTGGGAAGAGAAGAGGAAGAGAGGAAACAAGTGAAAATTGTGTCATCATGTGATTTTCGAGTTCAAACACTGTCCATAAGGGCAACAATGAAATGAATGAATGAATGAATGTTATATATAATAATTTAATAATATAATTTAATATAAAATTTAATATAATATAAATAAATATAAAATGAATTATAAAAGCTAACGTTAGTCTTTTTTTTAATCTTTACTGGCGTATAACACAAAATTCTGGTTCTGTCCACACAATGTTTAGCCCTAAAACATAATTAGCAGAGAAACTTTTTTTTTACCTATGTGTTATCGGTGTGAATAGCGTCACCAATAACTCCAGCACGAAACGTCGGTTTAGCTTCCCGGGTTGGACAACATTTTCAATCCATTATGAGGGGCAGTTTGTACCTGCGTGGCGCCACTTGTCACGCCCCGCTAACAGATGAAACGTGTATTGCATGTCACATCCTCGCAACCGCCCGCTTAAGCCCGACTCGATTTCCGATACTGCGCACACTCCGCCGGTCAAAGCGGACACAGCGCGGCGCGGCCGAATGCAAATCTCCGATGGTGCGCGCGCACACACACACACACACAGCCGCCACCGCCGTGTTTTCGCTGCGGCTCTGGGGATTACACTTGACGAGGTCACGTGACGGAGTGGTCCTTGGCTGGCAGGGACGCGCGGCGCGCTGCGCACAATAAGATTTGACGCCCGCGTTACGAGGTTTGCGGCCGCAGTGACGCCATAATTCGCAAACAGGCTGCCAGCTGCGCGCGATGCGGCCACGATGGAAAATGGGCTGCCGCCCGCTGACCAGGACAAGAGGGCAGTGCGCAGAGGAGAGGTCAGTGGCGTGCAGGGAGCTTAACGCGGCCCGCAACTGCACATCTCTGTACGCAGAGTATGCGAAACTTTTTCCCTTCCGTTTTGGCCAGCTAGGGACCATGGGAACATTTCAGTTCTTCCTTATATTCTCTTTTCTTTCCTACAATATTCTTTCACCTTCTCTCCGTGCGTTTTTTTCTTCTTTCTTCAGACTGCTGTAATCTCCCCACTACATCTTGGTTTCCGTCTGAAATTTACCCCAGCTTCACCTCCCACTTTATAAAAGTCTACGTTTCACCAAAACTACACTCCTGGAAATTGAAATAAGAACACCGTGAATTCATTGTCCCAGGAAGGGGAAACTTTATTGACACATTCCTGGGGTCAGATACATCACATGATCACACTGACAGAACCACAGGCACATAGACACAGGCAACAGAGCATGCACAATGTCGGCACTAGTACAGTGTATATCCACCTTTCGCAGCAATGCAGGCTGCTATTCTCCCATGGAGACGATCGTAGAGATGCTGGATGTAGTCCTGTGGAACGGCTTGCCATGCCATTTCCATCTGGCGCCTCAGTTGGACCAGCGTTCGTGCTGGACGTGCAGACCGCGTGAGACGACGCTTCATCCAGTCCCAAACATGCTCAATGGGGGACAGATCCGGAGATCTTGCTGGCCAGGGTAGTTGACTTACACCTTCTAGAGCACGTTGGGTGGCACGGGATACATGCGGACGTGCATTGTCCTGTTGGAACAGCACGTTCCCTTGCCGGTCTAGGAATGGTAGAACGATGGGTTCGATGACGGTTTGGATGGACCGTGCACTATTCAGTGTCCCCTCGACGATCACCAGTGGTGTACGGCCAGTGTAGGAGATCGCTCCCCACACCATGATGCCGGGTGTTGGCCCTGTGTGCCTCGGTCGTATGCAGTCCTGATTGTGGCGCTCACCTGCACGGCGCCAAACACGCATACGACCATCATTGGCACAAAGGCAGAAGCGACTCTCACCGCTGAAGACGACACGTCTCCATTCGTCCCTCCATTCACGCCTGTCGCGACACCACTGGAGGCGGGCTGCACGATGTTGGGGCGTGAGCGGAAGACGGCCTAACGGTGTGCGGGACCGTAGCCCAGCTTCATGGAGACGGTTGCGAATGGTCCTCGCCGATACCCCAGGAGCAACAGTGTCCCTAATTTGCTGGGAAGTGGCGGTGCGGTCCCCTACGGCACTGCGTAGGATCCTACGGTCTTGGCGTGCATCCGTGCGTCGCTGCGGTCCGGTCCCAGGTCGACGGGCACGTGCACCTTCCGCCGACCACTGGCGACAACATCGATGTACTGTGGAGACCTCACGCCCCACGTGTTGAGCAATTCGGCGGTACGTCCACCCGGCCTCCCGCATGCCCACTATACGCCCTCGCTCAAAGTCCGTCAACTGCACATACGGTTCACGTCCACGCTGTCGCGGCATGCTACCAGTGTTAAAGACTGCGATGGAGCTCCGTATGCCACGGCAAACTGGCTGACACTGACGGCGGCGGTGCACAAATGCTGCGCAGCTAGCGCCATTCGACGGCCAACACCGCGGTTCCTGGTGTGTCCGCTGTGCCGTGCGTGTGATCATTGCTTGTACAGCCCTCTCGCAGTGTCCGGAGCAAGTATGGTGGGTCTGACACACCGGTGTCAATGTGTTCTTTTTTCCATTTCCAGGAGTGTATGTCCCCACAAACTGTCATCCAACTTAAATTCATATCCTCAACCTTTGACCAAACGGAACCTTATTTGAACTGAACTTTAACTAATATGAATGGAACTTTTCTTATCTTAAATCCGCAACTGAAGTAAAAGAATTATCTGGTCATAATCAAATTTCCATTTACATATTGACAAGGGACTTCAGATCGATTCCACATTTCTGGATTTCCGGAAGGCTTTTGTCACTGTGCCACACAAGCGGCTTCTAGTGAAATCGCGTGCTTATGGAATATCATTTCAGTTAGGTGATTGGATTTGTCATTTCCTGTCAGAGAGGTGAGAGTTCGTAGTAATTGACGGAAAGTCATCGAGTAAAACAGAAGTGATTTCTGGCGTCCACCAAGGTAGTCTTACAGGCCCTTTGCTTTTCCTTATCTATATAAACGGTTTGGGAGACAATCTTAGCAGCCGCCTTAGGTTGTTTGCAGATGACGCTGTAGTTTATCGACTAATAAACTCATCAGAAGATCAAAACAAATTTCAAGACGATTTAAAAAAAGACATCTGAATGGTGCGAAAGTTTCTTAATTTTATAGGTCCGTCTTGATCACACGAATTTTTACACTCCATTTTTACAGGTTTCGGCTACTACCAACTTGGCCGGCCGGTGTGGCCGTGCGGTTCTAGGCGCTTCAGTCTGGAACCGCTTGACCGCTACGGTCGCAGGTTCGAATCCTGCCTCGGGCATGGATGTGTGTGCTGTCCTTAGGTTAGTTAGCTTTAAGTAGTTCTAAGTTCTAGGGAACTGATGACCACAGATGTTAAGTCCCATAGTGCTCAGAGCCATTACTGCCATCTTCAGATTATAAAATATTCTGATGTAGTATCAACGTCAAACTAAACATGTAAGTACATAGTAAGTGCGTTTGCTATGTTTAGTTTGACGTTGATACTACATCAAAATATTTTATGACCTGAAGATGGCAGTAGCCGAAACCGGTAATAGTGCAGTGTAAAAGTTTGTGATATCAAGACGGACCTGTAAAATAAAGGGCCAAAATATGACCGCGGACTCATTTTCAGAATTTATGTCTTCAGTTGACCATCAGAAGTTAACACATGACGACTGAATACATCCATCACCCACCACACTTCAACTAAAATTGTATCAGACTGCGCAGAGGCAAAGATTCTGCCACCACAAGACCAAAGATTGTTTAAGAGTAACGTAACTTGTTTTCTCTCTGATGTACACATCGATAACATAAAAAAACCAAAGTGACATGACCACCTTACACTATTTCATACTAGTTCTCTTACTGCTCTCATCTTAGAACCTACACTTTGTGCCTCGGGTATTTCTAAACCTTCTTCAACTTCTAGGATCCAGCTCGTTATTCCTTGTCGGCAGCCTGTTGTCATTCGTCCTGTGTAAATATCCAACACAGAATAATTAAACTGCAGCTAGTCACAGAGTTACAGTATGGGCTGTAATGACCGTATGACAACGAAACATGGTAGATATTCTGTTGCGTTAGCGCGGAACCGAGCTACGTTCAGAAAAAATTTAGTTCCAATTTTGGCCACCACGTGGAAATCTGGTGCTGTACAGTATCTCGTCGACGTCTCCAGTACTCACACTGAAGAAATTGTGTGTTCGAAGGTTAATCCACATTATACGTTTCTCATTTGTTTGACCTTTTGCGCCTTTGCACGTCTTTCTTGCATTCACAGAGCCATATTTGCACCCGGTGGCCAAAACTAGAACTAGTTTTTCCAAGGTTCCGCATCAGAATACCTGTAAAGTTGCGCTGCCATACGGTAATTACATCCCGCACTGGACCTCTCTGACTAGCTGCATTTTAATTATAACCACACGGTATGTTAGTGCATAATCATTTCTTTTGTGTGGGCTTTTGTGGCAATTTCTTTATTATTATTTACGAGGGCAAAAAGTGACTAGATTTCTTATTTGTTCACAGGTACGTGCTTATACAACATCAGTTTGCCCAAAGATGTGAGCTTGGCTGTATGGGTATGTGAATAACTTCTATTGAATGGAATTACTTTTCATTATTTTATACAAAGTATATTTTTCAGACATATGTCTGCTGTTGAGAACGATCTACAATTTCACTAAGTATTTTCCTCGACCAACCCCGTCCTTTTCTTAAATTATTTTCAATATAATGTTACATAACATTAATTATAAATGCAGTAAAATCACGTTATCAATTTCGAGTTGAATTAATCATCTGCGGACGTACGACGTAACATTATGTCAGTTAGTGTACCACCTGGATTACGAGGCAGCCGTATGCCAGGTGCTGTCCTGAACGGCACAGCGACGGCACGAAATGCGTCTGATGATGGTTAACCAAATTCGAAACGGATAACGTTTATGCAGGGTGTCCGACCCAACTCTGCCGTCTGCAAGAACTATGTAAACTTTAATGTAACAATAAAATGGCCCAGACTAAAGTGCTTTGATTTCAAAGGCACCGAAACTCACCTGAATAGCGTTTTCAGGAAAATACAACGGTCACTGATGTTTTTGTGGCAGAGCAGCAGATGTACATGAGGCGATTTAAGTGACGTACTTTTTTAGATGTGATAAGAAATTACTGCATAGAAATACACTGACTATGGAGATTACTCTGTTGTTGTTGCTCGCTGTCAGTAAGTTTTCTCCCTTCTCCACGGAAACCAGCGCCACCGAAGCAAGCGACTCGAGCTGCACAAACTTCAGCTCGCACATTACGTCCAGACAAAATCACGAAAATAAATCTTACGAAATGCCAAAGAAATGGTAATTAATGAATATCAACCTGAGGCTGACCTCTGACAGAATCTGCCACACGAGAACATTGACTTGCAGGTTGCTGTGAAGATGTTCGTGACGCGATGACTTTAAGATCTTGACAATGTCAATGTTGGAACACGAGAACCACCGACTGATGTGAAAGACCCATAAAGAAGTTGTATATCTATTGGGAATCCTTGTCTTTTAAAACACATAGAAAATGCTTGTCCGATGGAGAGTTAAACCCCGATCAATAGGACATTATCCTGTTGGCTGAGCGATGTTGCATTCTCTGAGTGGCAGCGCGGAATAGCGCGTGCCTTCTCCCTTGTTAAAATGTTCTCCAAGGAAAATAAATTATAAGCTGCTTTTGCGACTGTAATAAAAATATTGTTTGGACCACACACCATTCTCTTTCTTTTAAAGTATATTCGGTTGTGAGCTTCGTTTTTTGTCTCCTAAATCAGTCCACTGTTCTTCTCCATATATTTATTCTTTTTTTTTTTACACTATACTGACACGAAATATATTTTCGTTTTCATGTTGTGTAGGGCCATTTCCATCTTGCGTACATTTTTTTTCGTGTTAGTGAAGTGCAGCGTACAAAAATCGAGCACATACGTGTAGAACCACATTATAATGAAGTAAGAGACAAAAACAACTGAACGCTGAAGATACGCGTATGGTCTGAATAAGTCACAAAAGACGGTATACGTATGACTCATATTCCTTGTATACCTTGTGACGTCGGTGGCATTTGTTACGTTATATATAAAAAAATTACATATATATTTTATATATTTTTATTATTAATTTATCAGCATGAATTTTTCTTTTGTTAGAGCATGATTCTTTCTCTCAGGGATATTATCTTTTCTTATCACTTTTACTTACGTGCATAAGTAAATATGAAACGGGTTCTTGAAGGGCCGCTGATATTCATGTACCAACTTTAGATTTTGAACGTGGTGACTAAAATATAGTTGCCGTTAACTGAATTGAATGTAATTGTTAATTTCTATTCATTGATTGCAAAGCAAGGCTCGAGAGAATTTCGATTGTTGCTGTGGAGCGGCCAAGATAAAACTTATTGAACTCATGGAATCTGTATAATTTAAAAAATGAACTTTAACGTAAATTAATTATCTGTTGCAATTTAAAAAGATTCTTACAGCGAAATCTCTCGCATTTATATTTACTGTTAACACTTTGAAAACTAAATTAATACTTCGGTGCGTAATGGCCGACCAGAGGCTGCATCGGAAGATGAGCTTCTCGCAGCGCAAATTACTGAAAAAATGCTTATTAAAAATAATTAGCCACTGCGAGCATTTGAGGTGACAACTATTACAAAGAAATTCATTTTGTGATAATAATAACAAGTTTATTTTTTAGCACAAATACGAATAACTCACATAAAATATGTGTGCCGCACAATGGCTGCCTTTCGTATAGCGAAACAAAACAGTGTGTGTACCATAAAGTACGTCCTTCCTCTTCGGCCGTACAATCGCGTCTCTTTCGATCCTTTTTTATTTTCATAGACGTTAAATAAAGATGCTACTCTTAAATTATCGCTGCATATCAGTTGTTTCAAGAACATTAACTGTATCTTTTAACACTAATTATATTCATAAAATACTTTAACTACGGTTTACAACCGATAAAAATGTCAATATTTATGTAACGTACCGTCACAAGCTACAACTGCAGAAAAATGGACTGAAAAACGTGAAAGATAACATGTAAAATGTTTTGTTTCGAAACTTGAGATACCGTTTCTCCTCCCTTCTCGTGCTGGAGTAGTGTACATCCCATTCCCGTCTTTACAACAAAAAAAAACCCACTCTAAGTGCTGGCATTCGAAATAGGTCTTCCGTGTGACAGTACGGTAAGTCGACCTCTGAGCCTTGGATGTGAACTTTATGTGGTAAATAAACTGCATTAAACAAAATAAAATTTGAGTAAACTCATACTTGTAACAGCCGACCTTTCTACAATACGTACAGATGTTCAGTGAAGCAGTATGAGTTACGTCTAATTGAGTACAAAGGTTGCAGAAACACGACATGAGGGCAAATACATTGTCTTGTTACTGCAACCGAGCTAAAACTGATAACTTATTTCAGTCCAATTGCTAAGTGGTCCATGTGAGCATGATAGGTTTGAGTCTCTAGATGCTATCTTCAGGTCTGTAACAGTGACCATAGTCGATTAGCAATGTGTTCCCGTTCTGTGGCTAGAAAAACTATTCAAACCATCACAAATAAAAAAAAATTCAGAATAATATGAAATATAAACAAAAGATTAAAATTAGTTTTTGACCTTCACAAATAGTATAAAATAGATTTATCTATGGGGTATTATCCTAAGTAAAAAAAAAGAGCCGAAATGTTCTATTGCAGTATGACCTCCACCGGCCGGAACTGACTACGATGACCTGGAACATTTGCAGCGGCAACTAATACTATGATTTGAGAAACGCCACTATTTGTGTTTGTCACGGATCAAGTAAACAGTCATAGAATAGTTGAGTATGATCCGGGATATCTACACCCATTCAATACACGAGAAACTTGTATCTTTGTTGGAAGCTGTAAATAAATACACTCCTGGAAATGGAAAAAAGAACACATTGACACCGGTGTGTCAGACCCACCATACTTGCTCCGGACACTGCGAGAGGGCTGTACAAGCAATGATCACACGCACGGCACAGCGGACACACCAGGAACCGCGGTGTTGGCCGTCGAATGGCGCTAGCTGCGCAGCATTTGTGCACCGCCGCCGTCAGTGTCAGCCAGTTTGCCGTGGCATACGGAGCTCCATCGCAGTCTTTAACACTGGTAGCATGCCGCGACAGCGTGGACGTGAACCGTATGTGCAGTTGACGGACTTTGAGCGAGGGCGTATAGTGGGCATGCGGGAGGCCGGGTGGACGTACCGCCGAATTGCTCAACACGTGGGGCGTGAGGTCTCCACAGTACATCGATGTTGTCGCCAGTGGTCGGCGGAAGGTGCACGTGCCCGTCGACCTGGGACCGGACCGCAGCGACGCACGGATGCACGCCAAGACCGTAGGATCCTACGCAGTGCCGTAGGGGACCGCACCGCCACTTCCCAGCAAATTAGGGACACTGTTGCTCCTGGGGTATCGGCGAGGACCATTCGCAACCGTCTCCATGAAGCTGGGCTACGGTCCCGCACACTGTTAGGCCGTCTTCCGCTCCCGCCCCAACATCGTGCAGCCCGCCTCCAGTGGTGTCGCGACAGGCGTGAATGGAGGGACGAATGGAGACGTGTCGTCTTCAGCGATGAGAGTCGCTTCTGCCTTGGTGCCAATGATGGTCGTATGCGTGTTTGGCGCCGTGCAGGTGAGCGCCACAATCAGGACTGCATACGACCGAGGCACACAGGGCCAACACCCGGCATCATGGTGTGGGGAGCGATCTCCTACACTGGCCGTACACCACTGGTGATCGTCGAGGGGACACTGAATAGTGCACGGTACATCCAAACCGTCATCGAACCCATCGTTCTACCATTCCTAGACCGGCAAGGGAACTTGCTGTTCCAACAGGACAATGCACGTCCGCATGTATCCCGTGCCACCCAACGTGCTCTACAAGGTGTAAGTCAACTACCCTGGCCAGCAAGATCTCCGGATCTGTCCCCCATTGAGCATGTTTGGGACTGGATGAAGCGTCGTCTCACGCGGTCTGCACTTCCAGCACGAACGCTGGTCCAACTGAGGCGCCAGGTGGAAATGGCATGGCAAGCCGTTCCACAGGACTACATCCAGCATCTCTACGATCGTCTCCATGGGAGAATAGCAGCCTGCATTGCTGCGAAAGGTGGATATACACTGTACTAGTGCCGACATTGTGCATGCTCTGTTGCCTGTGTCTATGTGCCTGTGGTTCTGTCAGTGTGATCATGTGATGTATCTGACCCCAGGAATGTGTCAATAAAGTTTCCCCTTCCTGGGACAATGAATTCACGGTGTTCTTATTTCAATTTCCAGGAGTGTATTTTATCAACGTTTTTAGTTTTGATAAACCAATGCTTTGTTAGGTAGCGGGAAAGCTGAATAAATATTTTCATTTACTTCGCACATAAAAGATACGTTCTTGAGCGATAGAGTTCGCTTACGCTTTCAGCTTCATAGAATACAGTAGTCATCTCCTCGCATGAAACAATACAGTGGCTGTTGTAATTCAAACGTGAAATTGTTGAACTTATAAGTTAACGTATTTCAGCTGTACTAACAGCTAACGGCTGAGTAGCGTCAGCGAAAGGAACTAACAGTGAGAAAGTCATCGTGCAATTTGTTGGTAGAAAACAAATTACTTTTGTTGATACACAGCGTACGAGTTTAGTTATAACTCAATACTAGATGTGGCACATAATTCGAGAAATATCAGTATTTACGATGTTGTGAAGGAACAACAAATGCGAAGGTAAAGTCACGACTACACATGGTGATTCCGCAGTTTGATCATCTAAATCTGCATCTACACACACACTCCGCAGGGCACCGGATGCTACCTTGCACCATTACTAGTCATTTCCATTCAGTTAAATTAAGAAACGACGATAGCGTGTTCGAGTATTAGATGCAACGGCATATTTAAATTTTATATCTAACATGCTCACACTCTGCCGAGCGTTGTCCGGTAACACAGAAACAAATACGAAGCGACCGAATGTGACTTCCCGCCGGCGGTAATGAATTCTCCATCTCGTGCAGCAGCGAGAAAATGGCGCTCGAATACCTAATTAAAAACAGCAAGCTGTCAACCACTTGTTTCAATTTTTATCCGATAGTCGTCATCAACCGTCCAGAATTAATCCACCAAACACAGTTGCGAATTCGAGGGGCAGCCATCGAATTCCAATAACAGTGTTTTTACTTTGGACTGCTGTTTGCGGGGAGAGAAGCGGGTTCCTAATTAACAAGGATTCCCTTTGTATCAGAATCCAGTCCTTTCACATCCACCGCCATAGACGCGTCACATTCTGCGGGAGACATATTAACGGAATTACTCTTCCTTAATATTTACTTTTTTAATTGCCGACCTGCTCTTTTTTTATTCGAACTGCGCTGGTATTAAACTGTAGCATGTCTCCAATGGGCGGTTACCTTTACATTTGGGTTTATGGGAGGTTTAGTTCTTAATGTTCCAGAGACTGTTAACGCCATACACCAAGCTAGCTGAAGCCATTAAAGATAAATAGTCCTTAAATACTGCTGTTCGATGACCACTGCAAAGAATTTCGGGACAGTTAAACATATTTAGTTTACTAACAAAAGAGAGTATTCAATCTTTATGTAAGTTACATGCTTATCAAAAATATTTGTTGTGAAATAGATGGACGTACCAAGAAAGACACTTTTCACATTACATTGAAGTTTTGGCTTTCTGTGTGAATTAAATTAGTTTTAATGAAGAGTTAAAATGACACGTGAACCTAATATGTTCCAAAACGCCCCACGCGAAAACGGTAGTTTTTGGAGCTCGTATCCAGGTTTCTATTGGCGATAAAAACATAGGGTGAAGTGTACTGGATAGCCCTTTGGGTGGGGAACATTTGTGTACCCAACAGAAGGGCCGTCTTATTGTCTCTGCTCCACGCTCTGGGATCGAACTGTGAATAATATTACACACGTTCTCTTGCTTAGGCAAATGCAGCAAACCGGATGGTTTTTTTTCTTTCTTGCATTTGATGTAGTCCACCATTAGTTCGTGGGCGGTTACTCGGAAAACCCCAAAAAAACATTTTTTTACTGTATTTTCGCCGTCACCAGCGAATCAAAGCTCAGTCGAAGATTCCAAATCGCCTGTGCACAGCAAATAGCTAAAATTTGTACAATGTATTCCTAAGATCCTGATCTCGAACAACCTTGAAAATTTTCTTGGCATCTATATCCGTTTCCAAGATACGGAGGTTCGAAGTTACCCCTCTTCTACATGTAAAATCCTGTATGAAGTGAAATCTAGATGATAAATAGCCACAGTAAATTGCTCAAATGCTAACGGTATATTCTCTAGGCATTTCTAGACTGAAGTGCCAAAGAAACTGGTATAGGTATGCGTATTCCAATACAGAGATACGTAAGCAGGCCGGATAAGGCCCTGCTGTCGGTAACGCCTATACAGGGTGTTACAAAAAGGTACGGCCAAACTTCCAGGAAACATTCCTCACACACAAATAAAGAAAAGATGTTATGTGGTTATGCGTCCGGGAACGCTTAGTATCCATGTTAGAGCTCATTTTAGTTTCGTCAGTATGTACTGTAAATTTTCACAATCAACATGTGTGGGCTGACGAGAGTCCGCACGCAATTGTGCAATCACGTCATCAACACAGATTTTCTGCGAACGTTTGGGCAGGAATTGTTGGTGATGTCTTGATTGGGCTCCATGTTCTTCCACCTACGCTCAATGGAGCATGTTATCACGATTTCATACGGGATACTCTACCTGTGCAGCTAGAACATGTGCCTTTACAAGTACGGCACAACATGTGGTTCATGCACGATGGAGCTCCTGCACATGTCAGGCAAAGTGTTCGTACGCTTCTCAACAACAGATTCGGTGACCGATGGATTGGTAGATGCGGACCAATTCCATGGCCTCCACGCTCTCCTGACCTCAACCCTCTTGACTTTCATGTATGGGGGCATTTGAAAGCTCTTGTCTACGCAACCCCGGTACCAAATATAGAGACTCTTCGTGCTCATATTGTGGACAGCTGTGATACAATACACTATTCTCCAGGGCTGCATCAGCGCATCAGGGATTCCATGCGATGGAGGGTGGATGCATGTATCCTCGCTAACTGAGGACATTTTGTACATTTCCTGTAACAAAGTCTTTGAAGTCACGCTGGTACGTTCTGTTGCTGTGTGTCTCCATTCCATGATTAATGTGATTTGAAGAGAAGTAGTAAAACGAGCTCTAACATGGAAAGTAAGCGTTTCCGGACACATGTCCACATAACATATTTTCTTTCTTTGTGTGTGAGGAATGTTTCCTGAAAGTTTGGCCGTACCTTTTAGTAACACCCTGTATAAGACCACGAGTGTCCGTTAATTAGTTTTGTTGCCAAACGTTCTACACTACACACACACACACACACACACACACACACACACACACACACACACACACACACATGATCATGTTTGGATTGTGGGGTGCTCAACTGGGCAGTCATCAGCGCCCGCACGAAGTCCAAAGTATGACACAGTCCAATTTCTTCACACTCAAATCGTCACTGTCACATATGATGATGATGAGGACAATAGAAACACCCCGGCCCCGGGCAGAGAAAATCCCCAACCCGGCCGGAAATCGAACCCAGGACACTGTGATCCAGAGGCAGCAATGCTAGCCACTTGTCCACGAGCTGCGGACACAGAGAGAGAGATATGAAGCGAAAAGTTACAAGATACAAAGCTAATTGTATCCGAAACCAAACGAAATGCAATAACTTTTTAACGGACCACCAGAGATACCAAAATACTCTGGAGGTATCCCTGAACTACCTCTAAAAATTTGTCAATGAAGTTTCAGTTCTCGTATTATCTGAGGATGACAGGGCGACCTGGCATACCATGTTTTGATTTGGTGACAGGATCAAAGGAGGAAGGATATTAGATGTTTATTGATATTATCCTTTATTGATGTGCGCGAATCCAGTGGAAACTTCCATGATGGCATAGTCTTGCTTAAGCAGTGGCCGATGGTGTCTGATCCCTGCTAGTGACTCGTGTTGCTAATGCGGTCGATCCGCTGGCCTGCATTACCTGAAAACAACACGACGGGGAGTCTATGGCCGTCATAGTCGCTGGTATTGGACGGCTGCCTTTTATCACACATGTTGCCGTCACGCATCCAGAACAATTTTATTCAAATGGACGGCAGCGAAGCAAACTCAGCCCACAACAAAGGAGGCAGAAATGAGACTGTGAGTGTTGGAGATAGGCGGGAGAAGAGTGAGGGGGGGGGGGAGGGGGCAGTTGTGCCTGAATACTTCACTTACTAAGGGAATGAGGTTGTAACAATGGAAAATTGTACTGAAATGCAGGAGGATCTGCAACGTATTGACGCATGGTGCAGGGAATGGCAATTGAATCTCAATGTAGACAAGTATAATGTGCTGCGAATACATAGAAAGAAAGATCCTTTACCATTTAGCTACAATATAGCAGGTCAACAACTGGAAGCAGTTAATTCCATAAATTATCTGGGAGTAGGCATTAGGAGTGATTTAAAATGAAATGACCATATAAAATTAATCGTCGGTAAAGCAGATGCCAGACTGAGACTCATTGGAAGAATCCTAAGGAAACGCAATCCGAAAACAAAGGAAGTAGGTTACAGTACACTTGTTCGCCCACTGCTTGAATACTGCTCACCGGTGTGGGTTCCGTACCAGATAGGTTTGATAGAAGAGATAGAGAAGATTCAACGGAGAGCAGCGCGCTTCGTTACAGGATCATTTAGTAATCGCGAAAGCGTTACGGAGATGATAGATAAACTCCAGTGGAAGACTCTGCAAGAGAGACGCTCAGTAGCTCGGTACGGGCTTTTGTCAAAGTTTCGAGAACATACCTTCACCGAAGAGTCAAGCAGTATATTGCTCCCTCCTACGTATCTCTCGCGAAGAGACCATGAGGATAAAATCAGAGAGATTAGAGCCCAGACAGAAGCATACCGACAATCCTTCTTTCCACGAACAATACGAGACTGGAATAGAAGGGAGAACCGGTAGAGGTACTCAAGGTGCCCTCCGCCACACACCGTCAGGTGGCTTGCGGAGTATGGATGTAGATGTAGATGTAGATGACCCGCGTACGACAAGGTTCGGGCTTCGAGTCCAGGCCCGCCACGCAGTTTTAACCTGTCAGAATGTCTCAGAGCAAACATCATTGGCGCTTGCTCATCTGCTTTTGTTGGTAAAAACGAGCTATCCAATTTGCAAGAAAAAGTCTTTATACATCATAGATTCAGCTGCCAAAATATAACTTTCGCAGTTAAATCCTGATGAAACCACCCGGAGTGGGTAACCTCGTACGTTGCCGTATAAATATCACAATTCGTTGTAGGACAATACTGAATTCTGTTTCTCAGATAAGGAAGAACACGAAACCACTCTTCAGCATATTTTAGACGATATCGAGAAAAGTACACCTGAATGGTTTGCATTACACATAATTGAAAAACGAAGATGTTGAACGGTTCAATTAAGGCTCACTGTGAGCTTACTATTCGACCTACGTTTATGAACAATTTTGATTAGCTACGAGTTATTCATTGAGTTCCTAACGAAGGTCAAGGCTTATTACGCTTTGAAACTGTATCCTGGGTGAGCGAAACGTTTTATCTCTTGTGCACTCGGAGATGACGGTACGCCAGTAAGTCTATGTCAGTTGTTCGGCCTGACTTCTGCAGGTTCTAAAACAGTTGTAAGAAGAACACCTGTCGGAAGCCATCGTATGAAAATTAATTTAATGTTGCATAGTAACACATTCGTTACCTAAAACAACCTGAATCCTACCAGTAATCGATGACCGTGAAACCTGAATGATATTCTCTGAGGTTTCACTCCACATCCCGTAAATAAATTATTCCAATTTCTATATACTTGCTGGAGGAGGATAACGGAGACCCTTAAAGGCTTTTACGATGTAGCTCACTATATTTTTCCATATGAAAAATTTCAAGAACTGGCATACAAGTTCTAATGTATCTATGCGAGAGGTGGCTACAAAAGTATGATAAGACGCTAGCATTCAGAAGAACAGCGGTTCAAGTCCACGTCCGGTCATTTAGTGTTTCCATAAATCGTATACGGTAAGTGCCGACATGAGTCCGATGAAAATAAGAAGGTAGATTTCCTTGTCCATCGTTGCTCAATCATCTCTAACATTATCGTCAATGGGGCGTCAAAATCATACTTAGTTGTTGCGTTCCGATTAATACCCTACAACACCTGCGGAACTGACTGAACAGTTGGACGATGGTAAGAGGAAATAAATACAATAGCCACCAGCAGGTAAACACGGTGTGGAACTGAGAGAAGGCTGTATGACTATATGATTCAAATGATCCATAGTACGAGGGCAGTTCAATAAGTAATGCAACACTTTTTTTTCCTCGGCCAATTTTGGTTGAAAAATCCGGAAATTTCTTGTGGAATATTTTCAAACATTCCCGCTTCGTCTCGTATAGTTTCAGTGACTTCCGACAGGTGGCAGCGCTCTACGGAGCTGTTAAAATGGCGTCTGTAACGGATGTGCGTTGCAAACAACGGGCATTGATCGAGTTTCTTTTGGCGGAAAACCGGGGCATCTCAGATATTCATAGGCGCTTGCAGAATGTCTACGGTGATCTGGCAGTGGACAAAAGCACGGTGAGTCGTTGGGCAAAGCGTGTGTCATCATCGCCGCAAGGTCAAGCAAGACTGTCTGATCTCCCGCGTGCGGGCCGGCCGTGCACAGCTGTGACTCCTGCAATGGCGGAGCGTGCGAACACACTCGTTCGAGATGATCGACGGATCACCATCGAACAACTCAGTGCTCAACTTGATATCTCTGTTGGTAGTGCTGTCACAATTGTTCACCAGTTGGGATATTCAAAGGTCTGTTCCCGCTGGGTTCCTCGTTGTCTAACCGAACACCATAAAGAGCAAAGGATAACCATCTGTGCGGAATTGCTTGCTCGTCATGTGGCTGAGGGTGACAATTTCTTGTCAAAGATTGTTACAGGCGATGAAACATAGGTTCATCACTTCGAACCTGAAACAAAACGGCAATCAATGGAGAGGCGCCACACCCACTCCCCTACCAAGAAAAAGTTTAAAGCCATACCCTCAGCCGGTAAAGTCACGGTTACAGTCTTCTGGGACGCTGAAGGGGTTATTCTGTTCGATGTCCTTCCCCATGGTCAAACGATCAACTCTGAAGTGTATTGTGCTACTCTTCAGAAATTGAAGAAACGACTTCAGCGTGTTCGTAGGCACAAAAATCAGAACGAACTTCTCCTTCTTCAAGACAACGCAAGACCTCACACAAGTCTTCGTACCCGAGAGGAGCTCACAAAACTTCAGTGGACTGTTCTTCCTCATGTACCCTACAGCCCCGATCTCGCACCGTCGGATTTCCATATGTTTGGCCCAATGAAGGACGCAATCCGTGGGACGCACTACGCGGATGATGAAGAAGTTATTGATGCAGTACGACGTTGGCTCCGACATCGACCAGTGGAATGGTACCGTGCAGGCATACAGGCCCTCATTTCAAGGTGGCGTAAGGCCGTAGCATTGAATGGAGATTACGTTGAAAAATAGTGTTGTGTAGCTAAAAGATTGGGGAATAACCTGGTGTATTTCAATGCTGAATAAAACAACCCCTGTTTCAGAAAAAAAATGTGTTGCATTACTTATTGAACTGCCCTCGTATAATCAGAGCGTTCGTCTTGTTTCATTCATGCACAGTAAGTAGCGAGGTTAATTCAGGGCGGGAAAATATTGTACGTGGTAGAAGAGAAAGTGATGCAACGCGGGGACGACATTCAGCTGCATCTGTCGTAAGCGGAACCACAGGCTTGCGCAACAGACCAGAGATAATAAGAGCAGGCCGTCGGCTCGTGAAATACCAGGCGAGACCTCGCCGCTGACCTGGAGCATCTCAGCGAAAGTGCAGCCCGGGTTCGTTGCCCCAACCGTTAAGACTTGCCGTACCGCCTCCTACGTACTGCAGGCGATCTCAACAGCAGCCGCTGTTGTCTTAGAGCAACATTCGGGCAGTCCACATGTGGCGATGGAAGTGCAAGTCGTCCTCGAAAATCTGCAGACACCACTAGGTCCCTGCTCCACTCTCGCGCCAAACACGTCGTTCCTAATATGTGTGTGTGGGCTATCGCCTTCCGGCTAAGTTTACGTCAGATCCCTCTATCGATGGATCTTGCTGCTCTGTGGATTCGTATTGGATCTGTGTGAAAGAGATTCCCCAGTAACAGAAACAGGTTCTCTTTAATATAATGTCGCGAAGATTATGAGGAGCGGTGACAACTCAACGTATTCAATTCTTAACGTGCGACATCATCTTCAGTTCTATAACATTAATCAGTTACTGGTTGTCATGTATCTAATTTGTAATAGGATGTTAATTTAAGTAAAGCTTGTTACTGCCAAACCTGGCTGAAATACTTCTGTGGCTAGAATGAGATTTTCACTCTGCAGCGGGGTGTGCGCTGATATGAAACTTCCTGGCAGATTAAAACTGCGTGCCCGACCGCAGTTTTAATCTGCCAGGAAGTTTCATATCAGAGCACACTCCGCTGCAGAGTGAAAATCTCATTCTGGAAACATCCCCCAGGCTGTGGCTAAGCCATGTCTCCGCTATATCCTTTCTTTCAGGAGTGCTGGTTCTGCAAGGTTCGCAGGAGAGCTTCTGTAAAGTTTGGAAGGTAGGAGACGAGATACCGGCAGAAGTAAAGCTGTGAGTACCGGGCGTGAGTCGTGCTTCGGTAGCTCAGATGGTAGAGCACTTGCCCGCGAAAGGCAAAGGTCCCGAGTTCGTCTCTCGGTCGGCCACGCAGTTTTAATCTGCCAGGAAGTTTCACTTCTGTGGCTATTTTGGTTTACAGTGAGTACTAATGTTCAATAGCCCATGAGATCTTGGCTTAAAGATGCGTCATAGGAGGCCCATTCCGAAAGTAAGGTCCGAGTGGGAGCAAAATGGAAACCACAGTGAACATCCGATGAAGCTCTGCACAAATGCGTTGGGTAGTGTCTCTGGTATTCCTGTCAATCGCGTCATGTCGTTTTTCATCAGTTCTGAGAGCACAGTGAACACGCAATGATGCCTAGAAAATAGTGTCTCCCGCCAAGTAAGAGGGCCTGTTGAGAGATTTCGCCCGATGTCATGCAGCCCGCATAACACAACTGTCATGCGTTTTCTTCTTAATGACAGTTCTCGGTCGCACTCTGCAGGGGCAATGAAGATGCTCCTGCGGCGTCTTCGATTATGAAGTGCCGGCCGGGGTGGCCGTGCGGTTCTAGGCGCTACAGCCTAGAACAGCGCGACCGCTACGGTCGCAGGTTCGAATCCTGCCTCGGACATGGATGTGTGTGATGTCCTTAGGTTAGTTAGGTTTAATTAGTTCTAAGATCTAGGCGACTGATGACCTCAGAAGTTAAGTCGCATAGTGCTCAGAGCCATTTGACCGTTTTTGATTGTGAAGTGTTTGATCTCCCATAATACAGGCCGCAATTTGTTCCCCCTTGAGTTTCACCTCTACCCACGTAAACCGCTGACCATGAAGAAAACATTTTGGCACAGACAACGAGCTACAGACCAGCGTAGAGAATTGACGGCAAGCACCGGCGGCTGCCTTCCATGACGAGGGTATTGGAAAGCTGCTACAACGCAACGACAAATAAGTCGGAACGGTGAAAAAGTGGAGAAGAAGCTGGAAGGTGTAGTTAACTGTTGTAAATAAAACGGTTTTGATTTTCACAGTGGTTTCCATTTCATTACCGATCGGACGTTACTTATCGAGTTGCCCTCGTAAAATGTGAAGTGTGGTCATACGTGTGAGGGTCCTAGCACCAGAGTTTGTATCCACGATCTTCACACGTATGATACTATTTGCCTGATGTGAGAAACATGAACAGATGTGCGATCATACGTACCATTGTAGCGTAGAGGTTCTCACAAGTGTTATAGAAATGAACTCAAGTAGTTGAAACTTCCTCGCAAATTAAAATTAGGTTCCCGACCAGGACTCGAACCCAGTACCTTTGCCTTTCGCGGACAGTTGCTCTACCGCCTGAGTTACCAAAGCGCCTATCCTAGCAGCTCAGATTTGGCCAGTAACCGACCTCCTGCCTTCCAATATCCACAAAAATTCTCCTGGGTAACTTGCAGGACTAGCACTACTAGAAGAAAGGATATTCTGGAAACATGGCTTAGTCACAACCTGCGGGATGTTGTTGTTGTTGTTGTGGTCTTCAGTTCTGAGAGTGGTTTGATGCAGCTCTCCATGCTACTCTATCCTGTGCAAGCTTCTTCATCTCCCAGTACCTACTGCAACCTACATCCTTCAGAATCTACTTAGTGTATTCATCTCTTGGTCTCCCCCTACGATTTTTACCCTCCACGCTGCCCTCCAATACTAAATTGGTGATCCCTTGATGCCTCAGAACATGTCCTACCAACTGATCCCTTCTTATGGTCAAGTTGTGCCACAAACTCCTCTTCTCCCCAATCCTACTCAATACCTCCTCATTAGTTATGTGATCTACCCATCTAATCTTCAGCATTCTTCTGTAGCACCACATTTCTAAAGCTTCTATTCTCTTCTTGTCCAAACTATTTACCGTCCATGTTTCACTTCCATACATGGCTACACTCCATACAAATACTTTCAGAAATGACTTCCTGACACTTAAATCTATACTCGATGTTAACAAATTTCTCTTCTTCAGAAACGCTTTCCTTGCCATTGCCAGTCTACATTTTATATCCTCTCTACTTCGACCATCATCAGTTATTTTTCTCCCCAAATAGCAAAACTCCTTTACTACTTTAAGTGTCTAATTTCCTAATCTAATACCCTCAACATCACCCGGGATGTTAACCGGACGAATTTTTCACTCTGCAGCGGAGTCTACCCTGATTTGAAACTTCCTGGTTCAAATGGCTCTGACCACTAGGGGAATAACTGATTTCATAAGGGCCAGAGTGGACCAATGCGACACTGACTTGCTCAATAAATCATCCAGTTTCTCTGAAACTGGTATCATTTGTCTGTCAGTATATGTACATCACATCTCACGATCTCCGGCCCACTCGGGTGATTCCTTCACGGTGCTTTCTTTATTCGCAAATTATGACCTGCCAACTTCTGAAAATATTTTTGTAGATAGAGACACTTCGTGAGAGTTTTGTGACCCAGCGACGTGGGAGCTGACACGGTTGGCGCTGCGGCGCAGATGAACGCGGCACCGCTGTGGGAGGCGTGATTTCCGGACTGGCGCCCGGGACCAGCTCGGCGGGTCTTCCGCGGCGGCCGGCCGGCGCTGCATGTGAAAGAGTCGTCCCAGGGGGGAGGTCCTTTGCGGAGGAAGTTGGCGGCGTTCGGCGCTCGACGCCCGCCCTGGGGCCGGCCGTATAAATCAGCCGCCGAGGCGTCCAGCCCGCGCCACATATTACGCCACGGCCGAGGGGTCGCCACGGCGCGGGCGAGCCCCGGGGATGCTCGCGCGGAGATGCTGGCCAGATTTCAGGCGAAGTATTGAGACTGCCGGACCGAGGAAGAAGCGAAGGAGCCGAAAGAATATTTACTGCGTGTGAATACAGAGCTAGTAGTGTTTCACAAGAACGATGATTTCTAAACCCATGTTGACTGTGTGTCAATAGACAGTTTTCTTCGAGTTAATTCGTAATGTTCGAACACAACATATATTTCAAAACACTGCTGCATATCGACGTTAACGATATGGGCCTGTAATTTAGTGGATTACTCCTACTACACTACTGGCCATTAAAATTGCTACACCACGAACATGACGGGATACAGACGCGAAATTTAACCGACAGGAAGACGATGCTGTGATATGCAAATGATTAGCTTTTCAGAGCATTCACACAAGGTTGCCGCCGGTGGCGACACCTACGACGTGCTGACATGAGGAAAGTTTCCAACCGATTTCTCATACACAAACAGCAGATGACTGGCGTTGCGTGGTGAAACGTTGTTTTGATGCCTCGTGTAAGGAGGACAAATGCGTACCATCACGTTTCCGACTTTGATAAAGGTCGGATCGTAGCCTATCGCGATTGCGGTTTATCGTATCACGACATTGCTGCTCGCGTTGATCGAGATCCAATGACTGTCAGTAGAATATAGAATCGGTGTGTTCAGGAGGGTAATACGGAACGCCGTGCTGGATCCCAACGGCCTCGAATCACTACCAGTCGAGATGACAGGCATCTTATCCGCATGGCTGTAACGGATCGTGCAGCCACGTCTCGATCCCTGAGTCAACAGATGGGGACGTTTGCAAGACAACAACCATCTGCACGAACAGTTCCAGGAAGTTTGCAGCAGGATGGACTATCAGCTCGGAGACCATGGCTGCGGTTACCCTTGACGCTGCATCACAGACAGGAGCGTCTGCGATGGTGTACTCAACGACGAACGTGGCTGCACGAATGGCAGAACGTCCTTTTTTTCGGATGAATCCAGGTTCTGTGTACAGCATCATGACGGTCGCATCCGTGTTTGGCGACATCGCGGTGAACGCAGAATGTAAGCGTGTATTCGTCAACGCCATACTGGCGTATCACCCGGCGTGATGGTATGGGCTGCCATTGATTACACGTCTCGGTCACCTCTTGTTCGCATTGACGGCACTGTGAACAGTTGACGTTACATTTCAGATGTGTTACGACCCGTGGCCCTACCCTTCATTCGATCCCTGCGAAACCCTACATTTCAGCAGGATAATGCACGACCGCATGTTGCAGGTCCTCTACGGGTCTTTATGGAAAATGTTGGACTGCTGCCCTGGCCAGCACATTCTCCAGATCTCTCAGCAACTAAAAACGTCTGGTCAATGGTGGCCGAGCAACTGGGTCGTCACAACACGCCAGTCACTACTCTTGATGAACTGTGGTATCGTGTTGAAGCTGCATGGGCAGCTGTACCTGTGCACGCCATCCAAGCTCTGTTTGACTCAATGCCCAGGCGTATCAAGGCCGTTATTACGGCCAGAGGTGGTTGCTCTGGGTACTGAATTCTCAGGCTCTATGCACCCAAATGGCGTGAAAATGTAATCACACGTCAGTTCTAGTATATTTGTCCAATGAATACCCGTTTATCATCTGCATTTCTTCTTAGTGTGGCAATTGTAATGGCCAGTAGTGTACCTTACTTGAATATTGGTGTGACCTGTGCAACTTTCCAGTCTTTGGGTACGGATCTTTAGTCGAGCGAACGGTTGTATATGATTGTTAAGTATGACGTAATGCATCAGCATACTGCGAAAGGAACCTAATTGGTATACAGTCTGCATCAGAAGACTTGCTATTATTAAGTGATTTAAGTTGCTTCACTACTCCGAGGATATTTACTTCTACGTAACTCGTGTAGGCTGCTGTTCTCGATTCGAATTATGGAATATTTACTTCGTCTTCTTTTGTCTACAGTAACCGTGCGGTAACTGGTTCGCGAAAATGATTGAATTGCGAAATATGAAATTAAATATAGACTGTTGCAATGCAACAGCCGACTTTGAATCGTAGCAAAATGTCACAGCGGGTATTGCGGACACCCGCTAACTGGGGGTAGCGCGCCACTCTTTCCAGGCGGTAGTTGGCTCGCGGTGCAGCTCGGCACCGACTCTTATCGGCCCTCTCTCTGCGGTCGTAAAGCGCTCCTCAACAGCCTCCAACACACCCACCCACCCACCCACCGACCCACATACACACACACACACACACACACACACACACACACACACACACACAAACACACACGGAAAGCAGCCTACCATGGCCTATGACCCGCTGCCCGCTACCCACTCTGACTTCACGGCAGCTGTTAACTGCAGAAAGTTGAGCCGTCCTCACACGGGACGTCTTTCCCATCGTGAAGCACGCCGGACGTGGTTCCCATCGTGTGTGGTGCACGCTTAACCGTCCTCTCCTGGGGCATGAAAACGTGAGTACACGTGTAACTGGTGACGTCACAGACTGGAACCCCACTTTGCACTACATTGCGGATCGTGAAATGAAGAACCTGGCGTACCAGATTTTCGCGTCGTGGTGAGCAACACAGCCTGTTGGATTCGGCGTCAGTTTTATGTCACAAGCAGAGCTTCGACGCAGTTACACTGTATGAAGATAAACTCCGTATTTGGTCCTCAGAATGAAAATCTGGTCCAAGTAAGCTGTATTATTTTTATTTTGCGTGCAGTTGGCCAATTTCAGCTTTGGATCGTTCTCAAACATACGACATAAGCTTCGAACTTCATTTCACAATCGAATACGTCACTGGTATATGTCAATAGGTGCAAATCGTATTTCTGCGTGTATGTGGCGCAGAAACAATACAGTTGTATACATGATTACGTCCATTAACCGTCCATTTCTGTTTGTGTCGGCTAATGGACGTAATCTAGTATACCACTGTATTGTTTCAGTCCCACTTACACGCAGAAATACGACCTACACCTGTCCACGTGTACAAGCGATGTATTAGAATGTGAAATGAAGCTGGAAGCTTAAGATATGTGCTTGAGAATGACTCACTGTTGAAAATGACCAGCTGCACGGGAAAGAGGGAAAGAAAAAGATTAAAGCCTACTTGGACCATGTTTCCATTCTCAGAAACCGACAAAAATAAAAATTTTAAAATGTTTATCCGTATTTGGTGTTACCTTTATTTTTACTATACAGTAATAACCGGCTTCAGAGCATCAGCAAATTGAGTGTGTCTCGGAAATATGTAATTTTATGTACCATTTGTTAAAATAAAGAGACAGGAAACTGCCTGTCGGTAGTTAACGGCTTCCTATAGCCGATATAGTGTCGTAACTTGCATGCTCTGAAACCTGAAAGTATCGTTTCACTGCTACGGTACAATGGGGCGTATCAAAAACTCGTTGTTTTCGATACAGTCTGTCAGAGTTAAATATGAAATAAGGACATTTTTAGATACAACCATTAGAGAGTGTATACCGTGTAACTGATTTGATGCAGCTATTTTGAAGTCTTAAGGTAGTTGCTAGCGGGGTAAACTTAAAAGGGAAAGCTAACACGTGCGTGTCTATCTCCTCCAACGGTTCTTTTACATTTTGTTTTCTAAAAGATTCCGCATCCTTCTTGTTAATTTAGTATAAGTATTATTTGGAATAGTCAACGTTGTTTATAGTAAATAATGTATTTGCTGCAATTTTTGCTGCGCAGGACAATGCTTGGAAGGTTTCCCCAGTGGCCAGGAATCTTCACGTGATTGTCGGTATATCTCAGATAGGAACCACAGGTTACACACTGGAAGTTCTTGATATTGTGAAACTTTGTCTAAAGTACGTATACCTACCTCTTGGTTTTATAGACTGTCTCATGTGTGTGCCTTGTGTGAAAATACCTTTTTCAGTGATGGGAGCAGGTCCTATTCTATTAGCATTAAATTACGAAACGAATCCTGATCTTGAAGCCCACACGAATCACGTTACTTCTGAGTAATGGTAGATACTACAGTAACGAGAATTTGGATATTATGCATGCGCAAATTGACGTTACACACTTAACTACATTGAATGTAAAACAGAAAATGAGATGGAGATACATATGAGTTAACGAATAACATCTGCTGGCATGTATCTCAGATGCTTGCAAAGTGTGATGTGGTGTTCCTCTACCAGCAATACGCTCTTCAGGCCATCGACGAGTCGAGATTCCGCGAATTTCTTCGTTCTTCTTCAACAATTGCTAACAAAGTTAACGCAGCTGTTTTACGCGCGTCCATGTTCATAAAGAAGCTGTGTGATTTGCGCTCCAGTTGCAGCCAAGAACGGCCAATGGAGAGCGCTGCAGTCGCGAATCGCGATGGATGTCACTTTGTGCTCGGATCGTGAAAGACTGAATAAGACGAGTCAAATTGTTTGCTTTATGGGAACGAACGTGGCCGGTGAGATTAAATATCGCGTTCTGCGTCACAGGCAGAACTTACGTGACGCCAAGTTGGATTTCTTCGTGTCCAGCTGAAAGTTCGTTTTTGGTGGGTTTTATATTACAACTTAGGACCTATGAATACGTACTGTTTCTAAACATCAGGACAATGGGGATATCTCGCAGACGCATTGTTGCTGATACGTTTTATTATAAGAAAATCATGGGAAACGTTCTATTGGTGGTTAAAGAATTCTCGTATTTCATTGTTTCTGTGTTTAATGACATATCGGCGATTAAAGCCTTTAATACACAGTTATACAAAACATACAGTTGTTTCTAACGGAAGTTTAGCGTAGTCTAGTGGACAGAGGCTCAGAGTTATGAAGTCAAGTGTAGATGTTTCGTATCCTGGTGTATCCAAATATCGTCTTATTTAGTTTCATATCTTCTAAAATGTTCTGACACTTTCTTATTAAAAGAAGCATCTTTTACAATTTTTTTATACTCTCTCTCTCTTTCTTTTGCTTCAAGATGTTCATGGACACTGAAGCTTTTGTTTATGTACGAGGTGTGGCTAGAAAAAAACCGGACTAGTACTGGTGAAACAATAAAACGAATGCAATAAGGCTGAAAGTCGCGTGGCCTGTCACGTGACTCTCGCTCCGCCTACTGCTCGAGTTTCATCTGCCTCCTGCACTCAGTCTGCCCGTGGCGTCTGTTTTAAGTAGTTGACGTTTTGTCTGTGCGTCGGAAAATGTTGAGTGTACAGAAATAACAGCGTGTTAACATCAAATTTTGTTTCAAACTAGGAAAATCTGCAAGTGAAACGTTTGTAATGTGGTAAACCTGTTCCTTGTCAACTCCTGTTAACTCAGACACTGCTCTGATTGTTAAACGGCGATCTTGTCGAACAAGTTTACCGATTTTTTCAATGTTTGCATCAGTTTTTGCTGACAATGGTCTGCCAGTGCGAGTGTCATCACTGGTGTCTTCGCGGCCATCTTTAAATCGTTTAAACCACTCAAACACTTGTGTTCGCAATAAACAATCATCGCCGTACACTTGTTGTAACATTACAAACGTTTCACTTGCAGATTTTCCTAGTTTGAAACAAAATTTGATGTTAACACGCTGTTCTTTCTGTACACTCAACATTTTCCGACGCACAGACAAAACGTCAACTACTTAAAACAGACGCCACGGGCAGACTGAGTGCAGGAGGCAGATGAAACTCGAGCAGTAGGCGGAGCGAGAGTCACGTGACAAGCCACGCGACTTTCAGCCTTATTGTATTCGTTTTATTGTTTCACCAGTACTAGTCCGGTTTTTTTCTAGCCACACCTCGTATAGTACACACAACAACAACATGACGAGCACATGGAAAAAGGAGGAAACGAGCGTTTCGATACAGATAATATAAAAATTTAACGCCCTTCTATTTTCGTTAGCAAACTGTGTGATTTGCTAATATCTGCCGCTGGAGGGCGCCGCAGTCGTAAATCGTGGTGAGGGCCACGTTCCGTGTGACGCACCAGCTCGCTTCTAAGCTCGCGCCATGTAAACTATGTCTGGAGTACTTAACGATGAGTAACACGTCCCGTGTGAGGACCCCTTTAACAACCAGCTGCTACATCACACGGAAAGTGCTCTCCGTCGTGATTTGCGACCGTAACGCCCTCCAGTGCCAATGCGAAAATCACACACTTCGTTTACGAAAATGGACGCGCGAAAAATTGCTAGGTTACCTCTATTAAAACGCATATTTCCTCCCTTCTCCGCAAGGTAGCTGTGCTGTTCTGTCTGCAGTATACATATATATAAAAACTTCAGTATCTATGAACACGATACAAGGCAAACGAAAACCGAAGTTCCATGTCTCGGTAGCGTTTAAAATCTTTATTACAAGTAGTGTGATACAAATTGGCAACAGTCTTCCACATAAGATTTTAAAAAATTTCAATTATTTTGACTTCTCAGGACAGCCCTAAGGTCATCCTTGGTATATCGCTGCTTCTATTCAGAATCAGAAATGGTAGAACATGTGAAATGACGTGAAGGTCAATAAAACATATTTGCAGTCATCAGTTTTTTTTAGTAACTGGCGTTTCCTAGGTCTAGATCTTTCGTAAATATCCAGCGTGTTGTTGCCTTGAAATGGTGTACTTACACATCCCCTTTAGACGAAATTCGCAAATGGCACAAGGAAAGGGGGTGATCAACAGAAATGGGCGGGTAGGATTGCGTTGTCAGTAATGAATCAGTAACGGTAGAACAGGTCGGGCAAGAAAGCTCAGAGACATCGGATGTGGACTAGTGATTGGATGCCATCTGAGTAACGAATCAATCAGGTACATTTCAATCCTTCCAAAGCTGTCCTACTGTTGATGAATATTTGACGCGTGTGACTTTCGTGGAGTCACAGCACTTGCTCCGTTCACCGCCACCGTCTACCATTACGGTATAAATGGTCTGAAGATGGTCACATTCAGACCAAAACCGGTAACAATCGCAAACAAATTTTTCATTGTTTTTAACCCATTTTTAAAGTATTGTAGCCAGAGCAGTGTTTTTCTCCATGCGAAATGTTGTCAGAAATTACTAGGTCTTTATAAGGCAAACATTTCTGTAGCAAATCGCAGGCGACACTTGATTTGGTGTAAAGAGCGACGCCACGACAGCTGCAAACGTCTGATTTGGAGTGTCGGACAATCTGGTGGGAGTGTTTGTGTTTGACGAATATATATGGAGAAAGTTAGGTTCGACCGTGTGCGGTACCAACAGTGAAGCACGGTCATAATGATGATGATGATGATGATGATGATATTTGGTTTGCGGGGCGCTCAACCGCGTGGTTATCATCGCCCATACAAATTACAAATATTTTCACCGTCCAGTCTCGCCACTTCCCGAATGATGGGGACAACACAAATACCCAGTGCCTGGGCGGAGAAAATCCACGACCCGGTCGGGAATCGAAACCGGGACCCCGTGATGCAGAGGCAGCGACGCTAGCCACTAGACCACGAGCTGAAGATTAGATGGGTGGATCACATAACTAATGAGGAGGTTTGTTTTGTTTTTAGAAAGAGGAAAGGAGTGGATTGGAAAGAGAGACGAATGATACAGAATCTATATTTACACCAGAAAGTAAGGATAAGGATTGCAAATGAAATGTCAGAAGGAAGCAGCGTTGGACTAGGTGTTAGACAAGGTTGTTGCCTTTCCCCGCTGTTGTTAACGTATACCTTGAAGAGATTATTGCGAAAGGCTTAGATGGGAAAAGAGGAATACGTATTGGTGGAAAGAGAATAAAATGTATAAGATTTGCTGATGACATGGTATTAGTGGTAGAAAGTGAGCGGACAGTGAGTAACATGCTGAAAGATCTGAATGAAGCTTGTGTGGAATATGGGATGTAAATAAACGCAGCGAAAACAAAGAGTATGGTCATTCAGTACAAGACGCAGACTGTCCAATATTAAAATAGGACGAACTACCATTAGCCAAGTAAGTGCATTTAAATATCTCGGAAGCACAATAACTGAAGACTTGAGATGTCACCAGGACATAGCGAAGGACGCATTCAACAGAAAGAGGAGACTCATATGTGCCAAATTAGATAAAGGACTAAGGAAAAGGCTTGGCAAATGTTTTGTCTGGAGTGTGGCACCATATGGGGCAGAAACATGGACGCTGACACGAGCGGATGAAAAAAGGTTAGAAGCATTTGAGATGTGCATGTGGAGGAGAATGGAGAGAATAAGCTGGATGGAAAGAGTGAGTAATGAAAGAGTATTGGAAAGGGTTTGTGAGAGAAGATTTCTGCTGAAGGTTGTAAGAGAAAGGAGAAAGAAGTGATTGGGACATTCATTGAGAAGGGAGTGCTTGTTAGCAGATGCTTTGGAAGGATTGGTTTGTGACAGAAGACTGAGAGGAAGAAGGAGATACGAGATGATAGACGACATAAAGGGAAGAGCAGATTACGCAGACCTGAAGAGGATGGCAGAAGACCGGACAGCCTGGACAACTACCATGTGGAAACCTGCCTTTTGGCAGAACACTGATGATGATGATGATGCTGTGTGGTCCGCTTATCACGCTTAAGAAAATGCTAAATGCGGACAGATATGTACACATTCTGCCGCTTTGTGTAGTGTATACAGTAGAGCGACAGTTCGCAGATGGAGATCGTTTGTATCAGCACGACAATGCACCCTGACGTAAAGTGCCATCTGTCAGGAAATGGTTTGTGGATGGTGACATTCTTGAAATTCAGTGGCCTGCCTATTGTTCCGATCTGAACCCAATGGAAGACCCTTGCGATGAATTAGAATGGCGAATTCGCTCTAGACCCCAGTGACCAACATGACAACCTAATGTGGTTTCGGCTCTTGAGGAAGAATTCTACATCTACATCTACGTGATTACTCTGCTATTCACAATAAAGTGCCCGGCAGAGGGTTCAATGAACCACCTTCAAGCTGTCTCTCTACAGTTCCACTCTCGAACGGCACGTGGGAAAAACGAGAACTTAAATTTTTCTGTGCGAGCCCCGATTTCTCTCATTTTATCGTGATTATAATTTCTCGCTATGTAGGTGGGTGCCAACAGAATGTTTTCGCAATCGGAGGAGAAAACTGGTGATTGAAATTTCATGAGAAGATCCCGTCGCAGCGAAAACCGCCGTATCATGTCTGTGACACTATCTCCCTTATTTCGTGATAATACAAAACGAGCTGCCCTTCTTTGTACTTTTTCGGTGTGATCCGTCAGTCCCATCTGATGCGGATCCCACACCGCACAGCAATACTTCAGAATAGGGCGGACAAGCGTGGTGCAAGCAGTCTCTCTAGTAGACCTGTTGCACGTTCTAAGTGTTCTGCCAATGAATCGCAGTCTTTGGTTTGTTCTACCCACAATATTATCTATGTGATCCTTCCAATTTGGGTTATTTGTAATTGTAATCCCTAAGTATTTAGTTGAATTTACAGCCCCCATATTTGTGTGACTTATCGCGTAATCGAAATATAGGTGATTTCTTTTAGTACTCATGTGAATAACTTCACACTTTTCCTTATTCAGTATCAATTACCACTTTTCACACCATACAGATGTCTTATATAAATCATTTTGCAACTCGTTTTGATGATCTGATGACTTTACAAGACGGTAAATGACAGCATCATGTGCAAACAATCTAAGACGGATACTCAGATTGTCTCGTATGTCGTTAATATAGATCAGGAAAAATAGAAGGCCTAGGGGAACACAGGATATTACTCCTGTTTTACTCGATGACTTTATTACTACGAGCTGTGACCTTTCTGACAGGAAATCACGAATCCAGTCGCATAACTGAGGCGATACTCCGTAGGCACGCAGCTTGGTTAGAAGACGCTTATGAGGGACGGTGTCGAAAACCTTATGGAAATCTAAAAATACAGAATCAATTTGACATCCCCTGTCGATAGCACTTATTACTGCATGAGTATAAAGAGCTAGTTGTGTTTCACAAGAACGATATTCTCTGAAAAAGTGCTGAATATATGTCAATAAATCGTTTTCTTCGAGGTACTTCATAATGTTCGAACACAGTATATGTTCCAAAACCCTACTGCAAATCGATGTTAGTGATATGGGCCTGTAATTCACCGGATTACTCCTACTTCCCTTTCTGTGTATTGGTGTGACTTGAGCAATTTTCCAGTCTTTAGGTACGGATCTTTCAGTGAGCGAGTGGTTGTATATAATTGCTAAATATGGAGCTATTCTATCAGCATACTCTGAAAGGAACCTGATTGGTAAACAATCTAGACCAGAAGTGTTGCCTTTATTAAGTGATTTAAGCTGCTTCGTTACTCCGAGGATACCTACTTCTATGCTTCTCATCTTGGCAGTTGTTGTTGATTGGAATTCAGGAATATTTACTTCGTCTCCTTTGGTGAAGGAGTTTCGGAAAACCGTGTTTAATAACTCTGTTTTAATGGCACTGTTATCAGTGACTTCACCGTTGATATCGCGCAGTGAAGGTATTGATTGCGTCTTGCCACTGGTGTGCTGCCATTCTACCACAGACATTCAGAGGCTTCACTGAAATTGTTTCCAGCAGAGTTAAAGCAGTCATAAATGCGAAGGATTGCCAAACCCCATATTAGTGTCTACTAACAGGTATCTGGATATTTTTGAACACCAGTTTGAGCTCTTGAGGAAGACTGGACTATCATTCCTCGACAGACATTCTGACCACGCTCGTAAAGGCGAAGGGTGTACACAAGCCATATTATCGTACACTGACAGGTATCGGGACACTGTTGATCAGATAGCGTTGCTCTGTCTGCGATTTGGAGTAAATGAGTATATTAAAAAACCAGAAACCCGCGTCGATTGCGAATAAAGCACCTAGTGTTAACCTAGGTTTCGGCCTAGATAACTACACCTTCTTCAGAACAATAAAACCCAGAAGTGCGTAAGAAGACCTTTGTCAATGATTAAAAGAACACCACAGCTATATATTTACAAACGAAAAAAAAGGAAAACACAAACAGTAGATATGTACAAAGTCTAAACCGTTACTTAACTTAATGGTGTACGCTCCACCTCACACCGGTCTATGTTCGATGGGCCATGACCCGCCATAAACTGCAGCTACAAATGGTCATGGCGGGTCATCGCCCATCGAACATAGACCGGTGTGAGGTGGAGGTTACACCTTTAAGTTAAGTAACAGTTTAGACTTTGTACATATCTACTGTTTGTGTTTTCCTTTTTTTTCGTTTATAAATGTATAGCCATGGTGTTCTTTTAATCATTGACAAAGGTCTTCTTACGCACTTCTGGGTTTTATTGTTCTGAAGAAGGTGTAGTTATCTACGCCAAAACCTAGGTTAACACTAGGTGCTTTTTTCGCAATCGAGGCGGGTTTCTGGTTTTTAATATATTAACCAATGATTGCTGACGTGCTGCGATGTTGAAGGTTCGTAAATGAGTGTCCGCTGATGGAGGACTGCTTACTGAGGCTCACTGCCGCACACAGCTCGTACACAGATATGCGGCGTTGAGCTGACCGCGCGTGACCGCCGGCCGCTGTGGAGGCGGCGTGCGGAAGCGCGCGCCGCTGCAAACTGGCACGGAAGCGCGCCACGCCCACGCCCCGCCAGCGGGGGCCGTCTGGACACCCCCCCCCCCCCCCCACCCCCCACCTGCCGCCAGCCGCTGCCGGCAGTCATCCCGCGCCGGAAAGCCGCCTCTCTAGTGTCACAGCGCTCGCCCAGTCTGCCCGCCGGCGCAGCAGTTGCCCAACTGCCGTAGCTCGTCGGGAGTAACGAGGAAGTCATACACCGTTATTGCTCATCTTTCGCACGACTCTACTACATACTTGTAGCGGATGTTGCTGTCATGCGATGCGCGCTTCAGGCATTTCGAGAAACCGAGGCAAAAGTTTTACGAGCCAGTTGATTGGTAAGCGAGAGGGCTAGCCCCCGAGACATGCCCTTATTCACATATACGTTGCGAGAGGTACATCTACGTCTACATCATACTCCGCAAGCCACATAATGGTGTGTGGCGAAGGATACTTTTTGTACCGCTAACAGAGCATCCTGACACGCTACAATAGCGAACAGCGCGTGACGAAAATTACTGTCGGTAGTCCTCTGTACTGGCTCTAATTTCTCGAACTTTCTCCTCGGGGTCATTACGCGAGACGTGCGTGAATGGAAGTAATATTTTATCCGACTTTTCCCAGAAATTGCTCTTTCGGAATTTTAATAGTAAATCTCTCTGTTGATTGACACTTGTAACGTCTGCCAATGGAGTTTATTAAGCATGTCTGTAACACTCTTGTGACGACTAAATGATCCCTGACAAAACGCACCGCTCTTTGCTGCATCTTCTCTATTTCTTATATTCGTCCTACCTCGTAGGGGTACCAGATAGATGAACAATACTTAATAATCGGTCGAACAAGCGCCTCATAAGCCACTTCGTTCGTTGCCGTTAGGATTCTTCCTATCAATCTGCATCTGGGGCCTGCTTTTCCCACTATTTGATTTATGTCGTCATTCCACTTAAGGTGGCTCTGGATAGACATTTTACGGCAGTTACTGTTTCCAGATGTTTATCATCAACAGTGTAGCTATACAGCAGTGGATTTCTTTTCCTGTGTATCAGCAATATGTTACATTTATTTACGTTCATGGTCAACAGCCAGAGCCTGCACCGTTCATCTATCCTCTGGAGGTCATTCTGCAAATAACTACTATCTTCTGGCGTTGCTACTTTTTTTATAGGCAACCACATCATCTGCGAAGAGCTTTAGAGAGCATCCGACGCTTTCTACTAGATCATGGTCCCATCACACTTCCTTGGGGTACATCGGAATTACCTTCACATCCGTCAATTTTTTTATTAAAAATGATAGTCCTCCAGGTGTACTTAAGATTTTATATTTACTTGGCTACTAGTTTCGACGTTGCATCAACGCCATCTTCAGACCCGTACACTTTGATGAAATCAGTTGTGTGTGGCTCAGTACTAGAAGTCCGCGGTAAGACCAAAACGTGCTGGGCACTAGTTACTGCCCGCCATCCATGTGGAGCACACAACTGATTTCATCAAAGTGTACGGGCCTGAAGATGGCGTTGATGCAACGTCGAAACTAGTAGCCAAGTAAATTTAAAATCTTAAGTACAGCTGGAGGAGTATCATTTTTAATAAAAAAAATAATACCAGCTGTGTCCCACCTTCATACAATTTAAATGTGGATGTTCGAAGATCTGCCAATTTTGTCCCGTTAAGAGGGACGTGTTGAGTTGTGTGTGCAAGAAAGTCTTGAATCCAGTCGCAACTACGTAAATCTACTCCGATACTCGATAAGCACCTATTTTTTCACTAAACGGCTCTGCGTAACAGTGTCAAAGGACGTGGAATCAACCTGAGCGCCATTTTCTACGGCGCTGTGGGTTTCATGGGGGAACGGAGCGATCTGAATTTCGTAGTATCCCCTTTTAGGGAATCCATGTTGATTTTCATAGAGGAGATTTTCCTTTCTCCAAGAACATCACTATTCTTGAGCATAAAACGTGTTCCATAATTCTACAACAGATTGACGTCAACGATATAGGGTTATAATTGTATGCATCTGTCCTGCGGCCTTTCTTAAAAGTCGAATTTACCTGCGTTTTTCTTCCATTCGCTGGGTACCCTTTGTTGCTCAAGCGGTCTACAGTAAATTACTGCTAGAAGGGGAGTAAGTTCTTGAGCATAATTTTTGTAGAATCTTATAGATATCTAATCTGACGCTTTTCCACTACCAAACAACTGTAATTGTTTTTCTATTTCGCGATCGGTTATATCAACATCTATGGCTCTATTCCTTTCAACCATGTACTTTGCCTGAAGAACTATGGAGACGCCATACTCGATTTCGTCGTTTTTAGTTCACGCTCGTCTTTGATAGGTTTTATATTACAGTTTATGTCCTACGAATATATACTGTTTCAAAACACCGGCACATTGAAGATCTCTCGAAGAGGCGTTGCTATTCGAACAATTTTTTGCAGTTAAATGCCAGGTACTGACATATTGGCGTTTAAAGCCATCAGGAGATACATGACAAAGAACACCGTCACATGTTGCAAATGTTCAAAATGGTATAGTGGACAGAGGCGATAAAGCAAACTACCACTCAAAATAAAAAACAGAAAAGAATTAAAAGATAACTTAGTCTGAGAAAAGAAAATTTACAACCTAGTTACTTTAGGGAATTTCTTTTTCAATTTCAATTTACTTTGGCCGACGTTTTCTGGTACTACTATAGAGATGTTCCTACTGTCATTTTTCTTTTTGTTTCAGTTACTTTCGAGTGCAAAGGAACAAGTTTACTTTGTACAGTTTGTACAGTTTGGAACACACTTGGCATAACCAGAACACTTATTTCCCATTGGGGAAATTCTCACTAAATTGCGTAATATATACGTAAGTAATGGGTGTGAAGATGGAGGTTCTCACTTTCAAAGAAAGAGTTCCAAAACTGAGCTAAATGTACCAATTGAAAATATAGTGAGCTGCTACATTTAAGTGACTCAGTCGGATAGAGCATCTCCCATTTAAGCAGAAGATCCTGGTTTCGAGTCACGGTCGGGGCACACATTTTCACCTGTCTCCGTTGATATTTATCAACGTCTGTAAGCAGCTAATGGTCTGGATTTCATTGTAATTTCATTCTTCGAGAGCTGCAAGATCACCTATGGTATCTGTTCTGTCGGACATGTCCGAAAGGACAGATACCTTCTTCATGTAGATAAGTCCTACCGACCAATGATCTTCTGCAGTGCGGATACACTCACATTGCCCGAACTCTTACGGGAATCGGTAGATTGACTGCCGCGAGTAATGAGGGTAGTGGGCAGGGGCACTACAGATGTAGTGCGTGGGCAGTAAGTTGGAAATGTGCGTCTCACGGGGAGCGTGCCTGAGATAAGTCGCTGCACTCACACTATCTTCTGTGTCCTCGACTGCTCAGTCCGATAGAGCGTCTGTCATGTAAGCAGGAGATCCCGGGTTCGATTCACGGTGGGGGTACACATTTTCATCTCTTCCCGTTTATGTTTATCAACGTCTGTAAGCAGCTAATGGTCTGGATTTCATTGTAATTTCACCAGCATTTTCGTCTCAGCGTTCCAGGCCGGCATACCCGGTCAATTTCGTCCTGATCTTCACCGGCAGTACGTCACCCATCAAACGTCGATTTTAGCGGCGCAGAAAAGTCCCAGACTTTTGACGCCGCCACGTACCACGACTCTGTGGTTCGTCGTGTTGGGACATCGCAGACAGTGTCATAGGAGAGACATTTCCGTTGTATGCAGTATGCAGATATTCATCTAATGACGTTATAATTGAGTTTTGATTGTATTAATAAATTTATACTTTTAGAAGTGTCTTCGATCATTCCTCAAGGCGAGGGTACGTATAAAACACCACAGAACCATGTCCGAACTCTCCACATACTTTAGGTTGAAGGCGTTCCTTGGGGCACCGGTGCACTCGGCGTCTAGCATCATTCGGAACGAGACAAAAGAGAGAGTCGTTGAACCACACTACAGCCCGTCAACTGCTGTCTAGTTTCCGTTTGGCTCATTGAAGACCTGCTGCTTTGAGAAACAGGAATTTGCGAGCTACCTTGCTCCAAATGCCCACTGCGCGCACTTTACTTCACAATATTCGCTCGGAAACTAATTAATATGGGCGTGCATTTAGTGACAACATTACCTGTAGGGTTCGAAACCAGTTTTGATCGAAAAGGCGTAGTACTCGTCTCTGGCGCCTGTCGGGTCCTCTTTGAGGTCACCTGAGCGTCGTGGCTTACGTCGTCTGAACGCCCGGTACCAGTTTTGCGCAACTTACAGCACCTCTAAGTGACCAGCGTCCTTTTTAACGAGACGAGCAATATTTTGCCGGGTGGGCTTATCTTTGTGTGTAAATGGCTCTAAACTGAGAATCTTGAGATAAGGAAATGCATTTACAGAAATAAACTGAGGAGACTAAAGAAAAGTATAATAAATTCAAAACCTAAACACAGAAATTATAATAAGACAGGCACATAGATGTTCATTGGATATATTTATAAGTAGAGTTGAATATGGTGCTGGTGGTGGTGGTGGTCAGTTCCTCTGGGACCAAACCGCTGTCGTCAGTCCCTAGAATGTGGCGTTCATAGCAGATAGAAAATACTACATGTGATGATCAAGCAGCTGAAAACGACCGATAAAGTCAATACATATATAAATAGTATTCCTTCCGAAGACTGAATAAATCATTTTAACTAATTATTGTACAATTCAGAAGCAGAAAAGCAGAAATTAAAACCGGCACTAATATGTAATACCTACAGAAAAGTAATTAACGGTTCAGTTTTGTTAGAACAGCAAGCAGGTTTTCGTAAAGGAGGATCCTGGGCCAACGATGTTTTCACACTGAAATTCTTGTGTTGACTACTGTGGGAATCAGCACGGACACAAACAAGGAAGAAGAGGAGCTGGGATGGCCGGCGGCAGGAATCCAATATCATCGGTATAAAACACTTTGAAATTAATAGGAAACTTCATTTCTACACTCCTGGAAATTGAAATAAGAACACCGTGAATTCATTGTCCCAGGAAGGGGAAACTTTATTGACACATTATTGGGGTCAGATACATCACATGATCACACTGACAGAACCACAGGCACATAGACACAGGCAACAGAGCATTCACAATGTCGGCACTAGTACAGTGTATATCCACCTTTCGCAGCAATGCAGGCTCCTATTCTCCCATGGAGACGATCGTAGAGATGCTGGATGTAGTCCTGTGGAACGGCTTGCCATGCCATTTCCACCTGGCGCCTCAGTTCGACCAGCGTTCGTGCTGGACGTGCAGACCGCGTGAGACGACGCTTCATCCAGTCCCAAACATGCTCAATGGGGGACAGATCCGGAGATCTTGCTGGCCAGGGTAGTTGACTTACACCTTCTAGAGCACGTTCGGTGGCACGGGATACATGCGGACGTGCATTGTCCTGTTGGAACAGCAAGTTCCCTTGCCGGTCTAGGAAAGGTAGAACGATGGGTTCGATGACGGTTTGGATGTACCGTGCACTATTCAGTGTCCCCTCGACGATCACCAGTGGTGTACGGCCAGTGTAGGAGATCGCTCCCCACACCATGATGCCGGGTGTTGGCCCTGTGTGCCTCGGTCGTATGCAGTCCTGATTGTGGCGCTCACCTGCACGGCGCCAAACACGCATACGACCATCATTGGCACCAAGGCAGAAGCGACTCTCACCGCTGAAGACGACACGTCTCCATTCGTCCCTCTATTCACACCTGTCGCGACACCACTGGAGGCGGGTTTCACGATGTTGGGGCGTGAGCGGAAGACGGCCTAACGGTGTGCGGGACCGTAGCCCAGCTTCATGGAGACGGTTGCGAATGGTCCTCGCCGATACCCCAGGAGCAACAGTGTCCCTAATTTGCTGGGAAGTGGCGGTGCGGTCCCCTACGGCACTGCGTAGGATCCTACGGTCTTGGCGTGCATCCGTGCGTCGCTGCGGTCCGGTCCCAGGTCGACGGGCACGTGCACCTTCCGCCGACCACTGGCGACAACATCGATGTACTGTGGAGACCTCACGCCCCACGTGTTGAGCAATTCGGCGGTACGTCCACCCGGCCTCCCGCATGCCCACTATACGCCCCCGCTCAAAGTCCGTCAACTGCACATACGGTTCACGTCCACGCTGTCGCGGCATGCTACCAGTGTTAAAGACTGCGATGGAGCTCCGTATGCCACGGCAAACTGGCTGACACTGACGGCGGCGGTGCACAAATGCTGCGCAGCTAGCGCCATTCGACGGCCAACACCGCGGTTCCTGGTGTGTCCGCTGTGCCGTGCGTGTGATCATTGCTTGTACAGCCCTCTCGCAGTGTCCGGAGCAAGTATGGTGGGTCTGACACACCGGTGTCAATGTGTTCTTATTTCAATTTCCAGGAGTGTATTATGTGAATAAACAGTACTTAACTTTCTGTGCTTCGTCGGCTCCCGACATACAGTTACATTGACTACCTATTTCTACTCGCAAAACGCAGGCTAAGTAACGTCTTGCTGTTACGCAGTACTGGTGCTCTCGAAGTCCGCGACCGAACTGGATCGCCTAGTGATGACGGGCGGCTGGTGGAATCAGCGCCGGCAGAGGCTGCGCTGGACTCTGTGTGTCGTCCTGGAGGTGTGGCGCCGCCCGCCGCTTCCACTGGCCCGCGGGTCAGCGCCTTCCTGGTGCTGTTCCGCGCCATTGCGCTGGTCGACGTGCAGTCGATGCTTTAGGACTGCAAAGAAATAATTAGACAAAAAGAATTCAATATGGAAGCACTCTTAGCATTTACCGACTGTGGGAAAGCGTTTGACCGCATCCACAGAAAAATACTCTAGTTAGTAATGGAGAAAAGAGGTTTCCTGAGGCATCTCATGAAAGTATAACAAGGTTCGTACACTTTAGAGATAAACAAACTGGTACACCTGCCTAATATCGTGTAGGGCCCCCGCGAGCACCCAGAAGTGTCGCAACACGACGTGGCATCGACTCGAATAATGTCTGATGTAGTGCTGAAGGGACCTGACACTACGAATCCTGCAGGGCTGTCCATAAAGCGGTAAGACTACGAGGGGGTGGAGATCTCTTCTGAACAGCACGTTCCAAGGCATTCCAGATATGCTCAGCGATGTTCGTGTCTGGGAATTTGGTGACCAGAGGAAGTGTTTAAACTCATAAGAGTTTTCCTGGAGCCACTCTGTAGTAATTCTGGACGTCTGGGGTGTCGCATTGTCCTGCTGAAATTGCCCAAATCCGTCGGACTGCACAATGGACATGAATGGATGCAGGTGATCAGACAAGATGCTTAAGTGCATGTCTCCTGTCAGAGTCGTATCTACACGCATCAGGGGTCCTACCTACATCACCGCAACTGCTCACGCCCCACACCATTACAGAGCGTCCACCAGCTTGAACATTCCCCTGCCGACATGCAGGGCCCATGGATTCACGAGGTTGCATCCGTACCGGTACACGTCCATCTGCTCGATACAATTTGAAACGAGACTCGTCCCACCAGGCAACGTGCTTCCAGTCTTCAACAGTTCACTGTCGGTGCTGACGGGCCCAGGCAAGGCGTAAAGCTTCGTGTCGTGCAGTCACCAAGGATACACGAGTAGGCCTTGGGCTCGGAAAGCCCATATCGATGATGTTTCGTTGGACGTTTCGCACGCTGACACGATTTGGTGGCCCAGCACTGAAATCTGCATCAATCTCACGAAGGGTTGCACTTCTGTCACGTTGAACGATTTTCAGTCCTCGTTGGTCCTTTTCTTGCAGGGTCTTTTTTCGGTCGGGGCGATGTAGGAGATTTGATGTTTTACCGTATTCCTGATATTCATGGTATACTCGTGAAATGGTCGTACGGGAAAATCCCCACTTTATCGCTACTTCGGTGCTGCTGTGCACGTTGGAACTCTCTTAAATCTTGCTAACGTGCGAGTGTAGCCGTAGTGACCGATCTAACAACCGCGCCAGACACTTGTTGTCTTATATAGACATTACCGACCGCAGCGCCGTGTTCTGCCCGTTGATATACCTCTGACTTTGAACACGCATGTCTATACCAGTTTCTTTGGCGCTGCAGTGCATAAAAAGACTGGGTAACATTAGATATCGGCAAAGAGCTGACACGAGAAATAGTGCTAAACGAGGAAGTAAGGCAAGACTGCAGCATGTGACTTACATTGCTCAACATCTACAACGCGGTTACGGAATGGGTGAAGGAAAGAATATCTCAAGGTATAAGAACTGTGAGACAAAAATTTCTAAATACAATGATTTTTGCCGACGACCGGATGAATGTAGTGTGACTAGGGACTCCCGACGGGTAGACAGTTCGCCGGGTTTCTTTCGATTTGACGCCACTTCGGCGACTTGCGCGTCGATGGGGATGAAATCATAATGATTAGGACAACACAAAATCCACTCCCTGAGCGGAGAAGATCTCCGACCCACCCGGGAATCGAATCAGGGGCCCTTAGGATTGACATTCTGTCGCGCTGACCACTCAGCTACCAGGGGCTGACGACGACCAGATATTTATAAAAGACAGTGAAGACAAACTACGAATATCGGTACATAGATTAAACAGCATAAGCCTAAATTATAACCTGAACCTATCAAAAACCAGAACTAAAAGACTGGCCTTTTTAGGAAAGAAAATAACCATCGGTAACATAACAAAAGAACAGGTGTCCCACTTCCAGTACCTAAGATGAGACGTAACTTTTGAAGAAGAGAAAGACATAAATAAGAAGATCAGTATCTGCAAATATATGTGTGACATGACAAGAATTGATGGGTAAAATGAGAAGAAAAATTAAAGTGAAGTTTTATAAAGTCATGGCATTCGCATAGTACTAGATGGAGCAGAAGGTTGGACAGTAATATCAGAAGACCAAAGACGAGACATGAGAAGTAAATTTCCTCAGATCAGTGAGGTGCTGCACAAGAGAAGACAAAATAACAAATGAAGAAATAAGGAAAGAACTGGGGTATAGCCATTAACTGAGGAAGTATTCCAACGAAAGCACAGTCGGAAAGAGCACGTATTGCGTATAACACCTCATAGAATCCCTCGACAAGGGATTGAATACAATATTATTGGGAGAAAGAATGTGTGAAGGCCGAGGAATAAACGGTGAAGCTAGAACAGGCCATAAGGCCTACTTATTACAGCAACAACTGAAGCTCATAGCAGCTGTTTAGAACCAGTACCGCTTGTTACTGTATGCGTTTTAAGCACTGCCGGACACCATAGAAGCAGCACTGTCACAAAAAGTAGCCCATTCCTCATTCGACAGTGTGAGGAAATAAAATTCCTGCTAAAATTACCGTCAACAAAGAACATCAGATCACTTCCTCCGCCACTCGACATCCAACCATATGACGAATTTTCTCTACGCCTTACGCTGATTGTAGGGGTGGGAGTGGAGGTAAAATACAAAAGAACGGAGCTGCACTGCTCCCTGATGATTTTCATTTGCAATAGTGACCGAAACGTTGATTCAACATTTTGCACTACAACGCGATTTACAAAAAAAAAAAATTATTAAATCCTCCGGAAGTTTTTAGCTTCTACTTGTCAAGCGGAACGTCAGAACTGCGACTGTGGTGTGTGTCTTTACCTTTTCTAAAGCACAAATGGTCGTCATCTGACGTATCACAATGTTCATGCCCGTTCTTCCGTTTGTTAGTTTATGAGGGTCGTTCAATACATTTGATGTTTTTTCTGTACGCAGGTTAAGTTTCGAACTGTTCTGGCAGATGGCAGAGGCGCAGTGCAGCATCAAAATGGCGTCTACATACGAGTCACACTACAAGCAAAAAAAATTGACTTTGAGCACTATGGGATTTAACTTCTGAGGTCAACAGTTCCCGAGAACTTAGAACTACTTAAACCTAACTAACCTAAGGACACCACACACACCCATGCCGGAGGCAGGATTCGAACCTGCGACCGTAGCGGTCGCGCGGTTCCAGACTGAAGCGCCTACAACCGCTCGGTCACCCCGGCCGGCCACAACAAGCAGCGTGCTGTTATTGAATTCTTGTGTGCAGAAAAAGAATCCGTGATGAACATCCATAAACGTTTGTGGGCAGTGTATGGCGATGCAGCAGTTGGTGGGAGTACAGTTGGGCGATGGGTGAAGACAGTTGCAGCCTCAGGAAGTGCAGAAACAGAGCTCCCTGATCAACCACGCACTTCTTAGACATCATTGTGTGTCGTAGGACCATTGCTGTTCACAATATACACAAATGACCTTGTGGATAATATCGGAAGTTCACTGAGGCTCTTTGCGGATGATGCTGTGGTATATCGAGAGGTTGTAACAATGGAAAATTGTACTGAAATGCAGGAGGATCTGCAACGAATTGACGCATGGTGCAGGGAATGGCAATTGAATCTCAATGTAGACAAGTGTAATGTGCTGCGAATACACAGAAATAACCTTTATCATTTAGCTACAATATAGCAGGTCAGCAACTGGAAGCAGTTAATTCCATAAATTATCTGGGAGAACGCATTAGGAGTCATTTAAAATGGAAAGATTATATAAAGTTGATCGTCGGTAAAGCAGATGCCAGACTGAGATTCATTGGAAGAATCCAAAGGAGATGCAATCCGAAAACAAAGGAAGTAAGTTACAGTACACTTGTTCGCCCACTGCTTGAATACTGCTCACCGGTGTGGGATCCATACCCGGTAGGGTTGATAGAAGAGATAGAGAATATCTAACGGAGAGCAGCGCGCTTCGTTACAGGATCATTTAGTAATCGTGAAAGCGTTACGAAGATGGTAGATAAACTCCAGTGGAAGACTCTGCACGAGAGACGCTCAGTAGCTCGGCACGGGCTTTTGTCGAAGTTTCGAGAACATACCTTCACCGAAGAGTCAAGCAGTATATTGCTCCCTCCTATATATATCTCTTGAAGAGACTATGAAGATAAAATCAGAGAGATTAGAGGCCACACAGAGGCATACCGACAATCTTTCTCTCCACGAACAATACGAGACTGGAATAGAAGGGAGAACCGATAGAGGTACTCAAAGTACCCTTCGCCACACACGGTCGGGTGGCTTGCGGAGTATGGATGTAGATGTAGATGTAGATGAAGATGGCGTCATTGCCCTGCGGTCCAGACCTGGCACGCTCGGACTTCAGTCTCTTTGAGTTGCTTAAGGATTCTCTACGGGGAACACACTTTGAAGATGACGAGAGTGTCAGTCAAGCAGTGAAAACATGGCTACGCCAACAGGACAACAGCTTTTACCAGCAGGGAATAGAAGCTCTTCCGCAAGGTTGGCTTACGGCCACAGAACGTGACGGAGACTACGAAGAAAAATAGGACGTCGACAAGACATGTTGTTGTGCATTGTCACCAATTTCTGTCTCTTAACATTAAATATGTTCTGAGAACGAAACGTGGGGCATTACTTATTGAACTAGCCTCGTAATAAGCGACTTCGATGCAAGAGCTCTCTGGCGCAAGTACCTTGACCAGAGAACACAAGCTAGGGTCGGGGAGCCGGCCGGTGTGGCCGAGCGGTTCTAGGCGCTTCAGTCTGGAACCGCGCGACCGCTACGGTCGCAGGTTCGAATCCTGCCTCGGGCATGGATGTGTGTGATGTCCTTAGGTTAGCTAGGTTTAAGTAGTTCTAAGTTCTAGGGGACTGATGACCTCATATGTTAAGTCCCATAGTGCTCAGAGCCATTTAGGGTCGGGGAAAGAAGTGAGCGGTGTCCTTTGTAAAGTGACCATCCCGGTATTCACTTTCGGCGGTTTAGGAAAACTTCGGAGAGCCTAACTCGGGATGGCCAAGCGGGCAATCGAATCCAGGCCGTTCCTAACTCTCAACCATCGTCCGCGCTTGCGAGTGCCTCCCCTGGTGAAAAGTTACAGCTATGTCTCAGCTGAGGTGCTACGGAGCTGCGACAAGACGCGGCTTAGGAATCACGTTGCCCGCTTGCCCCGTGACAGGGCCTGGCGGCGGCGCCAGTGAAGGGGACTTCGTCACGACCCGGACAAGGCCGGCAAGCGGCAGGGAGGATGCGTCGGCCACAGCCGCTGCAAGGACGCGGAAGCAGGCAGCCTACACTGTGGCCGCCGCGCCGAGCAGCGTCCAGCGCCTGCCGGTAGGCCTCCCTCAATACACTAGCGGAAAGTTTTAGCCTACACCCAGAGCACCTGCCCGCTTGTCATCAAACTCTGCGGAAATCTTCATCACGTAACTTTGATTCCAATCCGAACCGACGTTCATCATGATGTACGGTTTGATGTCAACACGTACAAATTCTTGTATTCTGGAAGTGAGTGGGCTCCGAATTCTTGCTAGGCATGAAACACATACTCTGTCATATCATGAGGGCTTATGGCTGGAATCTGGTATGAAAGCGCACATCTTCCCAGACATGCTCCATGGGTGACAAATCAGGGGATCAGGCAGGCTTGTCAAGGGTCCGTATATTCCTCAATGTGTTTGTCACGTGAACTGCATTACGGAGTCTTGCATTGCCCTGCTGGAGTACGGCATTTGGTGTACTGGTCACGAAGGTATAACAACAGGGCTTACGAGTCTTGGCACAAAATGCTCATTACTCAGCTGCCCTTTAATAATGAACAAATTGGTCCCCTTACCATATCGAATAGCTCCCTACAACATTTTTTGATGAGTTGGAGAGGTGTGGGTCTCAAAAGACACTGCTTTCTGTGACCTTTCATCAGCTCGTCTTTGGGCACATTGGTGTCGATCTGACCACCAGAAACAGCAGCGAGAGTCATCGCTGAACATCACATAATGCCACAGAATGTCCCAGGTACAGCGTAAAAACAGTGTGAACGGTTGAATTACTGAATCGCGTCATCAACCTCCACTGTGTTACCACAGATTACGTGTTAATGATCCCATTTGATCTGGGACTGCATTACATGTGAGGCACCTAGATGCTTTCATAATGCTGGATGAAATGCATAGAGTTCTGGTAATGTTGACCAACCTGCAGTCGTATGTCGTAGATCAGTTGTCTTGAGGCCGCAGTGAACTGTTACTGTGGACTGCTACTACGCAAATAACTAGTTCTTTAACTATTTACGGATGACACTCGTATGTATTTACGCAGAACAAGAGAAATTGCATGTCACGAACATTGCACACTGTCTTTTGATAAAATCACACATTATTAATGCATTTACAAACTTTATCTAGCGACACCAGTAACTGATTGCATGTTTCAGATTCTATAAAATGTTCTAGTTCATTATATCGACAAAAAATTAAAATATGACCGGCCGCACTAGTCAATGCTTCTGTACCGCATGACTGTCCCTTCCGTTCTGATAAACACTTTTACCGAATTTTAATAAGATTGAAGTATACTTGTCTGCATCAGACACACGTCTGGCTCTGATGTGATCAGCACTTTACTAAATTTACATAAAAACTGTAATATAACTGTCCCACCAGGCAACACGTCTGCACCCCATGACTGCCCCTTCAGATGAAATGATAATTAAATAGACACCCTAGCTGCAAACAAGCGTTGATGTAGTTCATTGGGGACATGTTGAAAATGTGTGCCCCGACCGGGACTCGAACCCGGGATCTCCTGCTTACATGGCAGACGCTCTATCCATCTGAGCCACCGCGGGCACAGAGGATAGTGCGTCTGCAGGGACTTATCCCTTGCACGCTCCCCGTGAGATCCACATTCCCAACATGTCCACACCACTACAGACGCACTATCCTCTGTGCCCACGGTGGCTCAGATGGATAGACCGTCTGCCATGTAAGCAGGAGATCCCGGGTTCCAGTCCCGGTCGGGGCACACATTTTCAACATGTCCCCAATGAACTACATCAACGCCTGTTTGCAGCTAGGATGTCTATTTAATTATCATTTCATTTCTAGCAAAGCTGCATGGTCATCCACGATAACTGTTCTTTCGGGAACAGATACTACCGTCGTATATAGCCCCTTCAGATCTTGTTACGCAGTACCGCTACTCCACTCGAGAGCCAAGTCCAGACGGAGCTCCAAAGACATTCGAAGAGCTTCGTCTGCCTTTTCGTTTAGCTTTTGCTTTTAGTTCAACATGTAATTCTGACTTTCGAAGTAAGTAGGCAATAACCTGTTACTTACAGATGCCTATTTGAGAGTGTTAAGTACGTTAATGCATCGTTATTAAAATATTAATGAAAGAAAGTTAGCATTTTAGTGCGCAGCCCTTGCATGTACCAGCCAATTAGACTGATACGTAGATTACAATTCTGGTGGTCCTTTCCAAGTGAAAGGTACCATCTGCCACTGGTACGTCACACCACTGGTCACGTCAAACGCATAATTCTGCAACCTCTACTGTCCTGAGGAAAGAATCTCGGAGCTATATATCACGGCTGCTAAAGCCAGAAATATCACGCAAACGATTGAGATCTGTGTCATGCGAGTCTGTGTCCGTATAGTTCATGGAATATCGAGATCTGAACCCAGTTTTCAGTAATCAGTTCCCCGCCTTCGTGGTGAGACTCTGCTAGCAACCTTGGCCTCAACTTCAGAGCTATTTATCAGAGTCAGTGAAACAGTCTTTCCATTTTATCTCAGTGTAGTTCTTCTGGAAGGCCTCGTTCCTACTATTCATGGTTCACAGCTGGGGCCTAAATCAATCACGTCAGCTCTCGTTCTGCAGTCATCTGTCGTCTGTGTGTATGACGATCGCATATCCTTCATGCTGATGATTCAAGCTTTCTCAAAGCTCCAAAGCGCGAGATAAACTGAACGTACACGTCCTATGTTCATCTGTGTTGCGATCTCCAGCTGAAAAGTTCCATTAACTTTAGACGCACCTTGCAGCTGTCATGTACTTATACCTTTCCTCATGATTGTTTTCTGTACTGAAAATAAGGTAGCATAAGGATGAAATTCTAAGCGACGTATCCCTTCTTCTTCCTGTTCTCTTCTTCTTGTTCTTCTTCTTCTTCTTTTCGCGGATTATCTACGGTTCGCGCCGCTTCTCCGCCCACAGTCGCCATCTTCTGTCCCGATTTTCCTCAATATTCACATTCCTTAGTTTCATCGGTTCCTCCACACCATCTTGCCAGTTGCGTCGTGAGCCGCTCCATTTCATTCGCTGTGATGATATCCCTCGTACTATTTGATGTCTTCATTTATCCTATTCACATGGCGAAACTATTTCTTCTTGGACTTCTTCTTTCCCCCAAACGGCCCATGCGTCTGCTACGTTCAAAATTACACTGTGGATTATAGTGTTACACGTGCTATTCTTCGTTGTTCTTCTTATCTTTTTGTTCATTGGCTTTGTTACAGCTCGTACTGTATTAATCCTACTAGTGATTTCATCATTACTTGTGCCCTGTATATTAAATAACACCTCAAAATATTTTGCCGATTTCCGCACTTACAATTACTTCTTCATCTGCCTCTGTCCTCTACTGTCACTCCCATAATCTGGTATTTTCTGTTCCAGATGTGCAGTACAAACAGCTTAAAGAGGATCTGCTGTAGACCTTTATTCACGTCGATTTCTCCTGTCCAGATTTTCCCAGTCCTTACTCTTGCACTGTTATTTCGATTCAATTTTGCAATAACCTTTAGTATCTTTGATACAACTGTCTCTTTAAACTTGTCCCGTATTTTGTTGCTCAGCACGTTACCACATCCTTTCCTTAGGTCGGTCAATGTAACGTGCGTCTCCAGTTCCATCTATGTGCGGTTTTCAGATATTACTTTCATTGTGAAGATGCCGTCCATTAGTAACTTTCCCGCTCGAAATCCTGCTTGCCGTGCGTGCTGCTTGTAACTTGTTCCTTTCCAAAATCAGATCTGTAAGTACCTACGAGGACAGCCTTCGAATGAAAGTGATCACTGCCAATTCGCTATATCTGTTTGGGTTGTTAAATGATCCTTTTTCTCTGCAACAGTGTTCTGTAACATGTTGTCCATCCAGATGGAACATCTTTACCGTTAACTACTCTTTCAAACAACTCCCTTGGCAACTCCAACAATTTCCATGTCCAGGCTTCACCATCTCTGGATACGAGGGGCGTTCAGAAAGTAAGCTCCGATCGGTCGCGAAATGGAAACGACTATGAAAATCCGATAAAGCTTTGCACAGATGTGTTGGGTAGTGTCTCTAGTATAACCCCAGTTAGCATCACGTCGCTCTTCTCATTTCTGAGCTCGCAGTGAGTGCGTAAAGATGTCTAGAAAATAGTGTCTGCCGCCAAGTACGAGGGCCTGGTGAGAAATTTCGCCTGAAGCTATGCAGCTAACATTACATAACTGTCGTGCTGTTTCTTCTTCAAGACAATTCTCAGCCGCATTCTGCAGGGGCAATGAAGATGCTCCTGCATCGTTTTCAAATGGAAATGTTAGATTACCCACAATACAGTCCGCAATTGTCTCCCCCTGAGTTTCATATCTGGTCACATGAACCGCTGTCTTTGAAGACAACATTTTGACACAGACAACGAGGTGTAGGCCAGCGTGGAGAATTGGCGGAAAGCACTGGCGGCTGCCTTCTATGATGAGGCTATTGAAAAGTTGGTACAACGCTATGACAAAAGTCTAAGTCAGAACGGCGACTACGTAGAGAAGTAGCTGAAAGGTGTAGCTAATTGTTACAAGTAAAACATTTCTGATGTTCACTGTGGTTTCAATTTGGCAATCAATCGGAGCTTACTTTCTGAACAGGCCTCGTATATTGATATATGATATATATCCTGGTGCATCCAGCATCTTAAAGCTTGTTACAAATAGTTTTTTGTTGAAGGAAACAGCAGTTGAAGTAATCCATGTTTCATATTGGTTCTCATGGAGCTTAGATTATTAGGATGGTATCCGCTTTCTGTTATATTGTGGATTGCATGTTTCCTATCTTGTCGATGTACACATGAAGATGTGATGTGATGTTACGAAACTTTCTCTAAGCTGGTCGTAGGTTGTGTTCCAAAAATGAACAGCATAGAGACAGAAGTGATGACACTTTCTGCAGGACCTGACCATCATTTTACAGGAAAATGCTCAAGCACGTACAGTGCAAGCTGTTACGGATTTGTTTGACTGATGGGGCTGCTAATTGCTATACCACCTACTGCACTCCCGTGACTTAAGGCCTCGATACCTAAACTGAAGGAAACACTTCACGGCATTCGCTTCAGAACTGCTACAAATTCGTCGGGCAGTAGACCACGCCGCTCGAACTGTCGACAGAACTTGAAACGTCCCCTTAGTAAAATTTATGAATTGCTGTGCTGATAAACGACTTACATTATTTGATCTTTCAACAGCTGAGCAGAACTGAACGTATTCAGATATTTCTCTCTTTACTTATTCTGATAGACACTAAACTGACACACAACATTTTTAGCGCAACGCAATCTGACTTTCAATAATCTCTACAAAAGAATGGCCCTGAGCAACAATAACCTATACCTTTCATGAATCACTTACCTCACAAAAATTTTCGGTACTCGAACTACAGCAATACAGCGAGCGCTACTACTGCCAGCTAAATAAAAGATTCGAACTACTGAAGGCAGTAACTATTGATAGGCATAGTTAGCAAATGAAAGATTTCGATAAAAACAATGTATTTACCTTAATAGTGTTCAAAAGTCATATAGCAGTTCATGGCATCCAGTCTTAAAAATTTACGGTCTCTGATGGACACACGTCCAGATCATCCGCTCTCAAAACTCCGCCATCTCTCTCCCCACATCCACCACTGCTGGCGGTTCACCTCCAACTGCGCAACGGTACGCGCTGTTAACAGCCAACTGCCCAACACTACAACAGCAAATTCCAACAATGCAAACCATCTACAGACTGCACACAGCACAGCCAGTGATTTTCATACAGAGCGCTACGTGGCGTTACCAATACAAGAACCTAAACAGCGTACTTCCAAACTGACACTGCTAAGAGTATCCTACGACTTCCACGTCGCTGGCAACGGGTTATACATAACTCTGGTGACTACTTTGAAGGTCAGTAAAACTTCGAAACACGTATCTATTTTGTACGAGCTGTAAATAAATAGTTGCTACAATTAAAGTTGTAGTATTGGCTGAGTGGGAACGGCAGTGGCTGGAAGAGGCGGACAAGAAGCTGCGGTCAGACAAACCAGCTATTCCTCCATGGCGAACGCATTTACATCTACATCCACACAGATACTCCGCAGGCCACCGTACGGTGCGTGGTGGAGGGCAGCCTGTACCACTACTGTGTGTGGCTGGCCGGGACACGGGAGATCCGACAGGTTATTGCGATGATGACAGACGCCTCGCCCAACTACTCGCCGTGCTTTTGTTCTCTGCGAGGTCTCCGTAGACATTCTGCAAGCACCTCTGAATATCTGCGATGCTCTGGTTTTCCGCCACAAGAAACTCAATGACTGCTCTCTGCTCGGAATGCACTTCCTTCACAGGCGCCATTTTAAAGACGCCGCCACCTATCGGAATTCCGTGAAGCTATAGGGGCTGAAGAGGGGAATATTCTATGACGTAGTACGACAAATTCCTGGTTTTTCTAAACAGAAATTAGCGCTGCATTAGGTATTGAATGCCTGTCTTACATCCCACCAAAATGCTTACTTCTTTCCATATTGTCCAAGGAATAGTACATGGATACTGTGCAAATCACATTTAAGTGCCTGGCAGAGGGTTCATCGAACCAACTTCACAATTCTCTATTATTCCAATCTCTTATAGCGCGTGGAAAGAACGAACACCTATATCTTTCCGTGCGAACTCTGATTTCCCTTATTTTATCGTGGTGATATCGTGAGAGCTGCATTAAACCAGTCTCAGGACTGAAGACAACAACAACAACAACAACATCGTGATGATCGTTTGTCCCTATGTAGGTCGGTGCCAACAAAATATTTTCGCATTCGGAGGAGAAGTTGGGCCGGCCGATGTGGCCGAGCGGTTCTAGGCGCTACAGTCTGGAACCGCGCAACCGTTACGGCCGCGGTTTCGAATCCTGCCTCGGGCATGGATGTGTGTGATGTCCTTAGGTTAGTTAGGTTTAAGTAGTTGTAAGTTCTAGGGGACTGATGACCTGAGGTCATCAGTCTTAACTTCTGAGAAGTCCCATAGTGCTCAGAGCCATTTGAACCAATTTTTTCCCTCTATGTAGGTCGGTGCCAAAAAAATATTTTTGCATTCGGAGGAGAAAGTTGGTGATTGGAATTTCGTGAGAAGATTCCGTTGCAACGAAAAACGCCTTTCTTTTAATGATTTCCAGCCCAAAACCTGTATCATTTCTACGACACTCTCTCCCATATTTGGCGATAATACCAACGTCAACATATCCTACAGCCATTTAAATATCGGTTTATTAGTTCGTCGAAGCTGCTCTAGTGTAGCATTTCGCACTGCTCAGCATATTTCGAAAATATGAGCGGAGAACTTTTATTCGAGTGCAATATTACCTTCGTAAAGGAGGTCAGAGATTGTGGACGGCGCCGGCCGTGGAATCTGTGCCATTTGCGCGCGGGTAACTGCGGCTCGCGAAGAACATTCGCGCACAGGTAATTAGGGGTAGGGAGGCAGGGAGGCTGTCAGCACTTGGCGGTGGCGGCAGGTGGGCAGCTGGGCAGCTGGGCAGGTGGGGTAAAACGAAGGGATGCGCCGGCCGGCCAGCGGGACGAACAGCGCAGCGCAGGGGCGGCCGGTGTGTGCGGTCCCCCGCGGGCGGGTGGATGGGTGACGTCGCCGCAGTGGAGACTAGGACTGGGATACTGGGATACGGCCCGGCGTGCCTTAATTAAGCCGCTGCTGCTTCTGCGTGTTTGTGAGCGCGTGCCAGCCAGCGAGGCAGCCAGGCAGCCAGAGAGAGAGAGAGAGAGAGCAGGGGCGGCGCCGGCAAAACACCGTACTGCCTGTGCTTGTGCTGCCGCTCGCCTCTGTCCTCTGTAGCCGTCTGTCCCGTCCTGTTCTCAGCTCCTCTGTGGGACAGCCGGCAGCTCGGTAGGCAGCGTCCGGCAGAGGACCAGGCCAGGCACTGTGTGTGTGAGAGAGAGAAAGAGAGAGAGAAAGGAGAGCATTTCACTGTGGGATACATGTGTGAGGAAACAAAGGCCCATGTCACTCGCTAGGAGACCACATCGCAATTGGATTTTTGTAATCCATACACTGTATATAAAACAGTGGAAAATCCTAGGTGAGATGTAATAATATTATGAAAAGGATAGTTGCTACTCACCGTATAGCGGAGATGCTAAGTCGCAGATAGGTACAGCAAAAAGACTGTCCGAAAGTGAGCTTTCGGCCAACAAGGCCTTTGTCGAAAACAGACAGCACACATCCACACGATTACCCAAACGCAACTCACACACACAAGCCAGACTGGCGTTGCGTTTGCGTAATCGTGCGGGTGTATGTTGTCTATTTTTGACAAAGACCTTGTTGGCCGAAAGCTCACTTTCAGACAGTCTTTTTGCTGTACCTATCTGCGACTTAGCATCTCCGCTATACGGTGAGTAGCAACTATCCTTCTATCCTTTTCCTAATATTGTTATATATGTATACTCGTGTGTGTGTGTGTGTGTGTGTGTGTGTGTGTGTGTGTGTGTGTGTGTCTGTCTGTCTGTTTGCATGTGAGTGTATGTATACATATATCACAATATTATGAAAAGGATAGGATAGTTGTTGCTCACCATATGGCAGAGGTCACTGATAGGCACAATAATAAGACTGAATATACCGGCTGATCAAAAAGTCAGCATAAATTTGAAAACTGAATAAATCGCGGAATGAAACTTCCTGGCATATTAAAACTGTGTGCCCGACCGAGACTCGAACTCGGGACCTTTGCCTTTCGCGGGCAAGTGCTCTACCATCTGAGCTACCGAGGCACGACTCACGCCCGGTACTCACAGCTTTACTTCTGCCAGTATCTCGTCTCCTACCTTCCAAACCTTACAGAAGCTCTCCTGCGAACCTTGCAGAACTAGCGCTCCTGAAAGAAAGGATATAGCGGAGACATGGCTTAGCCACAGCCTGGGGGATGTTTCCAGAATGAGATTTTCACTCTGCAGCGGAGTGTGCGCTTATATGAAACTTCCTGGCACATTAAAACTGTGTGCCCGACTGAGACTCGAACTCGGGACCTTTGCCTTTCGCGGGCAAGTGCTCTACCATCTGAGCTACCGAAGCACGACTCACGCCCGGTACTCACAGCTTTACTTCTGCCACTACCTCGTCTCCTACCTTCCAAACCTTACAGAAGCTCTCCTGCGAACCTTGCAGAACTAGCGCTCCTGAAAGAAAGGATATAGCGGAGACATGGCTTAGCCACAGCCTGGGGGATGTTTCCAGAATGAGATTTTCACTCTGCAGCGGAGTGTGCGCTTATATGAAACTTCCTGGCACATTAAAACTGTGTGCCCGACTGAGACTCGAACTCGGGACCTTTGCCTTTCGCGGGCAAGTGCTCTACCATCTGAGCTACCGAAGCACGACTCACGCCCGGTACTCACAGCTTTACTTCTGCCACTACCTCGTCTCCTACCTTCCAAACCTTACAGAAGCTCTCCTGCGAACCTTGCAGAACTAGCACTCCTGAAAGAAAGGATATAGCGGAGACATGGCTTAGCCACAACCTGGGGGATGTTTCCAGAATGAGATTTTCACTCTGTAGCGGAGTGTGCGCTGATATGAAACTACTGGCAGAAGAAAAGCTGTGAGTACCGGGCGTGAGTCGTGCTTCGGTAGCTCAGATGGTAGAGCACTTGCCCGCGAAAGGCAAAGGTCCCGAGTTCGAGTCTCGGTCGGGCACACAGTTTTAATCTGTCAGGAAGTTTCATATCAGCGCACACTCCGCTGCAGAGTGAAAATCTCATTCTGGAAATTGCGGAATAATGTAGATAGAGAGGTACAAATTGACACACATCCTTGGAATGACATGGGGTTTTATTAGAAACAAAAAAATACAAAAGTTCAAAAAATGTCCGACAGATGGCACTTCATCTGATCAGAATAGCAATAATTAGCATAACAAAGTAAGACAACGCAAATATGATGTCCTTTACAGGAAATGTTCAATATGTCCACCATCATTCCTCAACAATAACTATAGTCGAGGAATAATGCTGTGAACAGCACTGTAAAGCATGTCCGGAGTTATGGTGAGGCATTGGCGCCGGATGTTGTCTTTCAGCATCCCTAGAGATGTTGGTCGACCACGATACTCTTGCGACTTCAGGTAACCCCAAAGCCAATAATCGCACGGACTGAGGTCTGGGGACCTGGGAGGCCAAGGATGACGAAAGTGGCGGCTGAGCACACGATCATCACCAAACGACGCGCGCAAGAGATCTTTCACGCTTCTAGCAATATGGGGTGGAGCGCCATCCTGCATAAACATCGTACGTTCCAGCAGGTGTTTATCAGCCAGGGTGGGGATGATGCGCTTCTGTAACAAATCGGCGTACCTCTCACCCATAATGGTAGCAGTTACAAAACCAGAATCACGCATTTCCTCGAGGAAAAAAGGCCCAATAACGGTAGATGTGGTAAATCCAACCCATACCGTGACTTTCTCGTCGTGCAATGGAGTTTCCACGACAGTTCTAGGATTTTCGGTAGTGTTGACAGACCCTCGGAGCGTGAAATGAGCTTCGTCGGTCCACAACACGTTACTCAACCAATCGTCATCTTCCGCCATCTTTTGAATCGCCCACACCACAAATGCCCTCCGCTTCACTAAATCGCCAGGTAACAGTTCATGATGCCGATGGATTTTGCACGTATAGCATCGGAGGGTACGCCTCAGTGCCAACCAAACGGTAGTGTATGGAATGCCGGTGCGACGTGCGAATGCACGAGCGCTGACTTCCACGTACATAGACGAACCCGCTACAGTCTCCATTTCTTCCTGAACTGCCTCAGCAGCATTACGCCTTCTGCTCGGTCGGCCACTTCGGAGTCTATCGTCTAAACAACCCGTGGCTTCGAACTTTGAAATCATTCTCGCCACAGCTGCATTTATCAATGGACCTTTACCCGTTCGATTCCCCTTCCTATGGCGATAGGACCGTAAAGATGAACTAGCACATTCCGCATTCTGATAATACAGCTTCACTAAAAGCGCCTTTTCAGGTAACGTCAACATGCTGCGACTGCTGGTGCATCTGATTCTCTCATCCCTTTTATACACGATTGTCATGTGCAGTCACTGATGTTTTGCCGTCCGGCCCCATCTGTCGGACATTCTTTTGTTTTTATTTTTTGGTTCTACAAAAACCCCATGTCATTCCAATAATGTGTGTCAATTTTTACCTATCTACATTATTACGTGGTTTATTAAGTTTTCAAATTTATACTGACTTTTTGATTAACCGCTATGTATACACACACAAACACACACACTCACACACACACACACACACATATATATATATATATATATATATATATATATATATATATATATATATATGTGTGTGTGTGTGTGTGTGTGTGTGTGTGTGTGTGTGTGTGTGTGTGTGTGTGTGTGTTTGCATGTGTGTGTATGTACTACACATATATAACAATATTATAAAAAGGATAGAAGGATAGTTGCTGCTCAACATATGGCAGAGATGCTCAGTCGCTGATAGGCACAACAAAAAGACTGAATATGTATATACGAGGGTTATTCGGAAAGTAAGGAACGATCGGTTGCGAAATGGAAAACACAGTGAAAATCTGATGAATCTTTGCACAGATGCGTTGGGCACTGTGTCGATCGCATCATGTCGCTCTTTTCAGTTCTGAGCTCACAGTGAGAACGTAAAGATGGCTGGAAGTTAGCGTCTCCCGCGGCGTATCAGGGCCTGGCGAAAGATTGCGCCTGAAGCTATGCAATCCACATAACTGTCACGCGACTCGTTCTACACGACAATTCTCGGCTCCACTCTGCAGGGGCAATGAAGATGCTCCTGCAGCGTTTTCGATGGGAAGTGTTTGATCACCCAAAATACAGCCCGTAATTGGCTACACCTGAGGTTCATCTCTCCTCAAATGAATCGCTGGCTATGAAGACAATATTTTGACACAGACAACGAGCTGCAGTCCAGAGTAGAATATTGTCGAAAAGCACTGGCGGCTGTCTTCTATAACGAGGGAATTGAAAGGTTGGTACAACGCTACGACAGATGTCTTAAGTCTGAGAAGCGACTGTGTGGAGAAGTAGATGGAAGGTGTAGCTAACCGTTGCAAATAAAACAGTTTTGATTTTCACTGTGGTTTCCATTTCGTGACCTATCGTTCCTTACTTTCCGAATAGCCCTCATATATATATATTATTGGTCTTTTGCCCTTAAAGAGCGCATTTGGACTAAACTACATGGCCAGTTCCTTTTGCTGCCTTCCTTGCTGCCCAAACTTCCCTCATTCGCTCGCTGTATTTCTGTTTCCGATTCTCTGTCCATGCTTCTTGTTAGCTTCGTGTCTTCGGCTTCATCTTGATTGCCTTTTTGGTTGCCCATATTTCTTTCATCTTCTGGCTGTGATCTTGCTTGCGTTCTTCGGTCCATTTTATGCCTGTTCGTTTGTCACATTGTATCTCATGTAGTTTACTTTTCTTAATGATGTTTCTGAATTTCATTCTGTCGTTTATTGTGTCTGCCGATATGCTGAGTTGGTTCAGGTCGTTTTCTACCTCTGCCACCCATTTGTTGTTCCTTGTGGTTACCCAGTCAAATATCTGTTTGGTCAGCCTGTGTGATGGCATTCTGTATAGGTGTCCATAGAATTGTAGTCTGCGTTTTCTAATCTTTTCTGTGATTGTCTGCGTATGTTTGTACAGTTCCTCTGTAGGTTTCTTGATCCATATTCCATTGTTGTTAGTTGCGCCAAATATTTTCCTAAGTATTTTCCGTTCTACTTTTTCTAATTGTCTGATACGTGTATGCACTAGGATTAGTGTGGTCTCTGCTGCATATAGTGCCTCCGGGAGCACCACCGTGTCGTAGTGGCGTAATTTGGCTTTTTGTGAGATAGACTTCTTGTTGTAATGATTCCACACTACTTTGTATGCCTTGTCCAGTTTAGTCTTTCTTTCTTCGTTTGAGTGTCTGTTATGTCCACTCATTTGTAGTGTTTCACCGAGGTATTTGAAGTTTGCCGTTTTGTAAATCGTGCCATACTTTGTGTTTAGAGATGAGAGTTTCTTTGTGCTCATAAACCGTGTCTTTTCGTAAGAGATCTGTAGTCCAGTTTTGGAAGCGATTTCGTGCAGTTTTTCAATAGCGTCTTTTGTTTCCTTTATACCTTTCGTGACAATCGCCAAATCGTCTGCAAAAGCCAGGCATTTAATCTGTAGGTTTCCTAAGGTTATCCCCTGTTGTGATGTTTCCCATTCTTTTATTACCTTATCTAACACCAGATTGAAAAGGAGAGGTGAGAGGCCATCGCCTTGTCGGACACCTGTGCGAATTTCAAAGGGCTCTGATAGTTACCCACAGAACTTTACTTTGGAGGTCGTGTTGGTTAAAGTTTGCTCTATGATAGCCCGTGTTCTGTTGTCTACTTTGTATTCTGCTAGAACTTTGAAGAGAGTTTTCCGGTCGATAGAGTCGTACGCCTTTTTGAAGTCAACAAAGGTAATGATCAGGTTCTGTTTGTGTTGTAAAATCATTTTCAGGTTCCAAATTTGTTCCGCACAAGACCGCCCTTTACGGAAGCCTGCTTGGTATTCCCCAATCAAGTGGTCGGTCTGGCATTCTAGTCTGTTCAGTAAAGCTTTAGAGAGGATCTTGTATGTGACCGGTAGTAGGGATATTCCTCTGTAGTTGTTCGGGTCAGTCTTGTCACCTTTTTTGTGTAGTGGGTGTATCAGGGCAGTTTTCCAGTCGTCAGGAATTTTCATGGCCTTCCAGATGTCTTCCAAGATCCTGTGGCTGTCTTTGGTGAGTTCTGGGTCTTGTAACTTCCAGATTTCCGCGATGATGCCATCTTCTCCTGGTGCTCTACGGTTATGAGTGACTTAATTATTTCTTTAACTTCTTCTAGAGTTGGAGGTTCACTATCTGGATTGTATGTGCTCGTTTCTGTCATTATTTCTTCCATAGGGGGGTCCGTGTTGAGCAGTTTTTCAAAGTACTTTGCCAGAATGTCACAATTGTTTTTGGTATTGGTTTCTAGGGTTCCATCCGGCCTTCTGAAGCACAAGTTTGGTGGTTGATATCCAGTCATATTTTCTCTGAACGTTCTGTAGAAGTTTCTTGTATTGTTCTTCATGAAGTCCGATTCGATCTCTGTCAGTCGCCGTTTGTCATACTGTCGTTTTTCACTGCGAATGATTTTGCTTGATTGCTTCTGTGTTTTCAAGAAGTTCATCCAATTTTCTTGGGATTTATGGCAACTAAATTTTTTCCATGCACTGATTCGTTGGTCAATGCTTGGTCACATGTGTGGTTCCACCAACGGTGTTTCCGTGTGCGTGGTGCTTTTGCTAGTTTCATGGCCTCTCGGATTCTTCGTGAAAGTTGTGTCCAGTCTGTCGTTTTCTCCATTTTAATTTTGTGTAATATTTGTGTCTGGTTTAAAGTAACGTATTCTGGATCTGGTCTAACAATTTTGTTCCTCTGGAGCTTTTTCTTGGGCAAAAGGCGAGTCCTGATCTTAGTAGGTGGTGGTCTGAGTCGAAGTAGCCTTTACGGGTGTCTATGTTCAAAATTTCTTTTTGTGAGTCTTTCTGGACTATTACGTGGTCGATTTGTAGTTCTTGCTTTCCGCTGGGGAATTTCCATGTGGTACGTTTTCGTGTTGGTTTCTTGAATTTTGTTGACATAATGGTGAGGTCGTGGCTTTTGCAAAAGTCTATCAGATGTTTTCCGTTTTTGTTGGTGTCCTTGTGTGGAGTATGTTTTCCTGTGATATGTCTGTACATCTTTTCTTTTCCGAGTTTAGCGTTGAAGTCTCCCAGTATTATTTTGACTCTATGTGCAGGAATTTTTCTGATAGTTTCTTCCATTGTCGTCCAGAAGTCATCACTTTCGTCCGGGTTTTTCCTGTTGTAGTCATTAGTCGGTGCATGTGCGTTGATTATTGTGTAGGAGTTATTGGCTGATTTCACTGTGATGGTGCTGTTTCTTTCGTTTGGTGACGAGGAGTCGATTATGCTGTCCGTGATAGACCTGTGTACTGCAAATCCTGTGCCAAAAAGCCTTAGGTTTTTCAGTTGTCTCGATGGTTTTCCTTTGTATATTCTGAAATTCTCCGTGTTGAAATGGTCTTCGTCTGTGAATCGCGTTTCTTGCAGTGCACATATTTCGATTTGAAATTTTTCGTGAGTGTCTGTCAGTTGTTTCATCTTTCCTGTCTTCATCAGTGTGTTCACGTTGAGTGTGCCGATGTAGTGTTTGCGTTTGGTCTTGAGGGAGTTTGAGAAGCTCCGATTCTTCTCACGATGTCCGTGAGCCCCCGGAATCCGTTGCTCACGACGATCCCAGTCTATTGACTGGGGCCCGGGGTAATGAGATTTTTCTCGTTGTACCATCATGATGTTTAGTAGTTGGATGTATGGCATGCTGCCGACTACAACGTGACTTTCCAGATCAGGAGGTTGGTTGAGGCCGCCACTGACATATGGAGCAGACGCCTTTTGTAGCCGCCCACTGTGGGAACAGACGCTACTAGTAGTTTTGGTCCGCCCCGAGTATTTCATTTCCTCAGTACCACCTATACCTAGGAGGCATTCCCCTATCCGCCACCTGGGGAGGCGCTCGGTTGCGGGTCTGCGGGTCTACTAACCGGCCCGAGATATATTGCACGACTGTTTGATAATTTCAGCTGTGTTTTCATGAATACATGCAAAAGATTATTTTTCGGTATTACACTACAAACACTATTCATTTTTTGTTTCCGTTTCTAATAAAAAGTTATCGAAATGAATACCAGGACAATGCCGGGTTTGTCAACTAGTTTTTTTTAAATTAATGGACGTGAAGTGCAGCACTCAAATATCTGTCAACCACAGCAAGTAGATGCAGGTCTCGAAAATTATCGAAAGAACCGACTGTAAAGTTTTCCGAGCTAAGGCAAGTCGATGGAATTTTCAAAACTTTTCTCGAGAGAATCGACTGTGAAGTTTATCGAGCATCTTTAGCACCATAAAGTAAGGTCAGTTTTTTGACAGGATCCGTGGCTTTGTAGTAGACTGTTTGCCTGCCATGTAAGCATCCTGGCCTCGATTCCCATCTGTCCCATCTGTGGTAAATTTGTAAACAAAGGCGCATGTTTAACGAGTGGATCTATAAAGATGAAAAGAAAGTTTAATTTTTAATACTTTTTTTTAATTCAAACCATTTCGTTGTGGATATTTTATAAAATTGGTAATTAAAAGTTTATATTTACAATGAAAACTGGTTTTTTTAGTGCCACATGTAATTAGAAATAACAGGTTTGTGTCAATTAGGATTACACTCTTAAAAAACGACGCCCCACGAAGGAATTATCCGAATAGGAAGGAAACTGGTAGGTGTGACGTACATGTACAGACAAAAAAATGATTACAGTTTCAGAAAAGCTTATTCAAGGGAAAAATTTATTCAATAGAGAGAGCTTCACAAATCGAGCAAGTCAACAACACGTTGGTCCACCTCTGGCTCTTATGCAAGCAGTTATTCGGCTTATCATTGCTTTATAGAGCTGTCAGATCTCCTCCAAAGTGATATCGCGTCAAATTCCGTCCAACTGACGCGTCTGATCGTCAAAATCCCCAGCTGGTTGGAGGGACCCGCCAATAATGTTCCAGACGTTCTCAAGAGAGAGATGTGGCATCCTTTCTGACCAACGTGACGTTTGAAAAGCACAAAGGCAAGCAGTAGAAACTCTCGTCGTGTATGGGCGGGCATTATATTGCTGAAGCGTAAGGCAGGATTGGCTGGCGTGAAGTGCAACAAAACTGTGCGTAGAATATCGCCGACGTGGCGCTGTTCTGTAGGGGAGCCTCGGATGACAACCACAGGGGTGTTCCACGTAAATAAATGTCACCCAGACCACAGCTCGTGAGTCCCCCACCATTGAGTAACTTGAAATAGCTTGTTTTGAAGCACGGAAGAACTCTCAGTGCTAATACACTTCGGCTGAAGCTTCACGAGGATGAAGAGCCTCGCTTAAACTCACGAGACAGGGCTGTGTAGCTGCTTTCAGAAATAAACTGAATTCCAACTACAGGAGCAGAAAACGCACACCAGTAACCGCCCGTAGATTGCCACCCGGTGATTGCTTTCACCTTCACAAGAATAAAAACAGGATAGCAGTTCAAAGCCGAAAGATCAAAATTCGCACGAAAACATTGAAACTTCATGAGAACAACATTTGGGAGTTAAATGATTGTGAGTCATAATTACATAAAAAGAAACAGCATACTTCACAAATATGAGCTTCTAGCACATAGACATCGAAATGAAGTTCCTTACACGACAGTTGTAGCCCTCATGATGTAACTGTGTATTCGAAATGTACATAGGCATAATAAAAACACTGTTGAAGAACACCATACAGATTTTTTTATTATTAAGTTCTCCATTAATTTCACGTAGCAGGTTTGTCAAGAGTTTGGCTACAGTGGATCACTGAACGACAATTCGTAAATCATTAATACTATGGAAACAGCACCTCCACTCCAGAAACCACAGGAAACCCACACCCAGAAGAGCTACTGACACAGTCACGAGTTCCAAAAAACTTGCAGAACTGTTTATACAACCAGTTCATTCGACCAATCTCGCTCAGGAGTAGAATTCAAGCATCCTCTCTGATAGTTTCCTAATCCCGCTACGCACTACTTTTTGACAGGACTTCCAGCGAGTGTATTCCCAGCATCAGCTGGGAAGTCAGCAGCCTTTTTGCCCTCCTTGTAGTTTCCGACGACGACACACATTAGGCGAATTAGGGAAGACCTACCAGCCCGTTAGTAAGAGGGAAAGTAAGAGACGAAGGAGAGAGAAATGAAAAATCGGATGGAAAATCGTAAAAAGCTATTTAAAGAAAGAAAATGTTTCTGTCACTGAGCGTAATAGTTATTTAAACGGGTAACGCATAATTATTCATATCTACTCCATCAATCATAACTTCCTTGCAAAATTTAGTCACAATACGTGGCATAAGACTTCTTGGTTCATATAACTGAGGGAACAAAACAGAAGAATCGTGTACATGGAGAGTAACGGAACAAAGGTATCTAGTAATAGGAGCAGCACTGTAATAAGTCTAACATTTCAAATTCCAGTGTCTTTGTTCCGTAAACGCATTCGCATCCAGCTCTTTGTGTGTGTGTGTGTGTGTGTGTGTGTGTGTGTGTGTGTGTGTGTGTGTGTTTGGGTGTGTGTCTGTGTGTGTGTGTGTGTTTGCGCAGCTGGCAGTTCGTGAGTGTGTGATAGGATCATGTCACTGCACTTTCGTAATTAATTTAACCGTAACTGCGAGAACCATGTAATTACATTAGACCCTTCTCACAGCTTTAACGTCTGCAGACGGTGACACAATGTAAAATAGAAGTGTATGTGCGTGCGCGAGTGCGTGCGTGTGTGTGTGTGTGTGTGTGTGTGTGTGTGTGTGTGTGTGTGTGTGTGTGTGTGTGTGTGTATGCGTACTTCTTAACACTGATGTTCTACCGCTGAGTACAGATGGAGCACCCGGGCGAGTGTTTCGCGTTAAAACTTAAAACATCAGCTGCATTCTCTTTCCTGTCTTTACTTCATTCTTTGATTTGTGACAACATGTTGTCACCTCTTCTGTAACCATGAGGGCGAGTCAAATGAAAACTATAAATTTTTATCTAACATTATTTATTTCGCAAACACGATATAAAACCCTACGACTATTCGATATGATCTTCCACATTCTCGTCGCAAGTTCGTCAGCACCATATTGTACGAGGAAAATTGTGGTCAGGGAATGCGACAGTCCTAATGGAACCAGAAGGTTACTGGCAGAAGATCGACACCTTACTACAATATCCAGCACACAGAGAAGTGGGGAAAGACGCAACTGCTTCTGTTACGCACAAGACCATCGATCTTCTCAACAGTTCAGGACTTGACAGAAACACCATCAGGAAGCTTTACCCTCGGGCACCGGCACCGGCTCCACGCGACTGTATGGCCTCTCGAAGATCCATAAGAAGAATGTCCCACTACGTCCTATACTGAACACCATAAATCAATCTGTATATTGAGCAAGCAGTAAAGGAAACAAAAGAAAAATTCGGAGTAGGTATTAAAATCCATGGAGAAGAAATAAAAACTTTGAGGTTCGCCGATGACATTGTAATTCTGTCAGAGACAGCAAAGGACTTGGAAGAGCAGTTGAATGGAATGGACAGTGTCTTGAAAGGAGGATATAAGATGATCATCAACAAAAGCAAAACGAGGATAATGGAATGTAGTCGAATTAAGTCGGGTGATGCTGAGGGGATTAGATTAGGAAATGAGACACTTAAAGTAGTAAAGGAGTTTTGCTATTTGAGGAGCAAAATAACTGATGATGGTCGAAGTAGAGAGGATATAAAATGTAGACTGGCAATGGCAAGGAAAGCGTTTCTGAAGAAGAGAAATTTGTTAACATCGAGTATAGATTTAAGCGTCAGGAAGTCATTTCTGAAAGTATTTGTTTGGAGTGTAGCCATGTATGGAAGTGAAACATGGACGATAAATAGTTTGGACAAGAAGAGAATAGAAGCTTTCGAAATGTGGTGCTACAGAAGAATGCTGAAGATTAGATGGGTAGATCACATAACTAATGAGGAGGTACTGAATAGGATTGGGGAGAAGAGGAGTTTGAGGCACAACTTGACCAGAAGACGGGGTCGGTTGGTAGGACATGTTCTGAGGCATCAAGGGATCACCTATTTAGTATTGGAGGGCAGCGTGGAGGGTAAAAATCGTAGAGGGAGACCAAGAGATGAATACACTAAGCAGATTCAGAAGGATATAGGTTGCAGTAGGTACTGGGAGATGAAGAAGCTTGCACAGGATAGAGTAGCATGGAGAGCTGCATCAAACCAGTCTCAGGACTGAAGACCACAACAACAACAACAAATCCTCCGACGTATGGTGCAGCGAAGCACCTAGCACAGCTGTTAAAACCACTCGTGGCTCACTGCCCTCACAATGTCAAGAACTCGACCGAATTTGTTAAGGTACTCCAAGGGTTACGCCTCGACGAGAAGGACCTACTAGTCAGCTTTGATATCGCTTCTCTTTTCACCCTGGTGCCGCTGGATGATTCCTTAGCTCTACTCGAAGATCACTTCGATTAGGACACACTCAGACGCTTTCGTCTCGTGTTAACTTCAAATGTGGTGGGAAATTCTATGAACAAACAGATGGCGTTGCCATGGGTTCCCCCCTGGCCTCAGGTATTGCCAACTTTTACATGGAGCACTTTGAAGATGTGGCACTGAACACCGCCCGCCATAAACCAAAGGTGTTCTACAGATACGTAGACAACACTTTTTCAGTGTGGCCCCATGACAAGGAAAACCTACAGGAGTTCCTACGCCATGTCAGTGGCATGCATGACAGCATCAAATTCACCACGGAGGTAGAAAAGAATGCTCGGAGCTGCCACCATCCAGCACAACGTAACTGAGTACTGTACACCTTAGTACAAAGAGTCAGGTCGATCTGTGACAGCGAGAGTTTGCCGCGTGAGTTAGCACATTTGCGGGAAACCTTCCGTAAGAACGGCTACACCGAGTCTCGTACAGATTCCAGTATGGAGGACGTAGTGATAGATTTCCCTGGGGTTGTGAAGCAGCTTAATGGGTTGAAAATAAATAAATCGCCAGGTCCTGATGGGATTACAATTCGGTTTCACAGACCGTACTCTCCTGCATTGGCTCCTTACATAGTTTTCATTTATCGCGTATCTCTTGCTCAACGTAAAGTCCCGAGTGACTGGAAAAAAGCGCAGGTGACGCCTGTATATAAGAAGCGTAGAAGGACGGATCTTCAAAATTACAGACCAATATCCTTAACATCGGTTTGTTGCAGGATTCTCGAACATATTCTCAGTTCGAATGTAATGAATTTCCTTGAGACAGAAAAGTTGCTGTCCATGCATCAGCAAGGCTTTAGAAAGCATCGCTCCTGCGAAACGCAACTCGCCCTTTTTTCACATGATATCTTGCCAACCATGGATGAAGGGTACCAGACGGATGCCATATTCCTCGACTTCCGGAAAGCGTTTGACTCCGTGCCCCACTGCAAACTCCTAACTAAGGTACGAGCATATGAGATTGGTTCCCAAATATGTGAGTGGCTTGAAGACTTCTTAAGTAATAGAACCCAGTACGTTGTCCTCGATGGTGAGTGTTCATCGGAGGTGAGGGTATCATCTGGAGTGCCCCAGGGAAGTTTGGTAGCTCCGCTGTTGTTTTCTATCCACATAAATGATCTTTCGGATAGGGTGGATAGCAATGTGCGGCTGTTTGCTGATAATGCTGTGGTGTACGGGAAGGTGTCGTCGTTGAGTGACTGTAGGAGGATACGAGATGACTTGGACAGGATTTGTGATTGGTGTAAAGAGTGGCAGCTAACTCTAAATATAGATAAATGTAAATTAATGCAGATGAATAGGAAAAAGAATCCCAGAATGTTTGAATACTCCATTAGTAGTGTAGCGCTTGACACAGTCACGTCGATTAAATATTTGGGCGTAACATTGCAGAGCGATATGAAGTGGGACAAGCATGTAATGGCAGTTGTGGAGAAGGCGGATAGTCGTCTTCGGTTCATTGGTAGAATTTTGGGAAGATGTGGTTCAACTGTAAAGGAGACCGCTTATAAAACACTAATACGACCTAGTTTTGAGTACTGCTCGAGCGTTTGGGATCTCTATCAGGTCGGATTGAGGGAGGACATAGAAGCAATTCAGAGGCGGGCTGCTAGATTTGTTACTGGTAGGTTTGATCACCACGCGAGTGTTACGGAAATGATTCAGGAACTCGGGTGGGAGTCTCTGGAGGAAAAGAGGCGTTCTTTTCGTGAATCGCTACTGAGGAAATTTAGAGAACGAGCATTTGAGGCTGACTGCAGTACAATTCTACTGCCGCCAACTTACGTTTCGCGGAAAGACCACAAAGATAAGATAAGAGAGATTAGGGCTCGTACAGAGGCATATAGGCAGTCATTTTTCCCTCGTTCTGTTTGAGAGTGGAACAGGGAGAGAAGATGCTAGCTGTCGTACGAGGTAGCCTCCGCCACGGACCGTATGGTGGATTGCGGAGTATGTGTGTAGATGTAGATGTAGATGTCGATGTAGAAACGCCTTGCGTGCAGACAAGAGGCGGGAGGAGAAACCAGAAGAAGAGGAAGCAAAACGTGTGCCGTTTACGCCGTTGGCTGGACCGCCAACAGCCAAGTTCGCAAGAATATTAAAGAAACACGAAATAACGACCATTTTTCGCGCACCGAAAAAAGTCAAAGACATGCTTGGCTCAACCAAAGACCAGCTGGCGCTGCAGGCGCCGAGCATTTCCAGCACTGGGTGCGAGTGTGGGATGGAATATGTCGGGCAGACACAGCGATGGTCTCCCAGCGCTGTACTCAGCACATCAGGAACGCACGACTAGGACAGGCAAACAAGTCCGCCGTAGCAGAACATAGCATTATCGAGGGACACACCTTCGAATTCGACAAAACGAAGAAGCTGTGCAGCGCCAACCGTTTCTGGGACTCGATCTTCAAAAAGGCAGTGTACATACGTCTGCACAACAATTTAGTAAACAGGGATAGCGGTTTTCAGCTCAGTGCAGCGTGGAATCCCACAATTGCGAAAATACTTCAGGAACGCTCCGATCTGAAGGCAGCGGCGGCGTCCGCAGACAGGTTGGATAGCCACCGGGTCTCGACGCCGGTCAGCGCCGCGGTCCACCCTTCACCCCCCCCCCCCCCGAAGCGGTACCCCCTTCCGGAGGAACGTGATTGGCTGGCCTACAGTAGCGGACGACGGCCGAGCAGCCATATAGATATGCAGAACACAGCCCCCCGACACTTCGCCAGAAGATGTTAGGTACGAAACTCATTGAAACGTTGCGACAATACGACGCCACCACTCGGCTGATAACCCTAGAAGAATTCATCAATCAAATTGTGATCAGTACAGTATATACGAAGAAATTCAGACGTCAGATCTGGCGTTTTTTAAAAGGGCCATATTTGATTTTTTTGCTGGTCAAAGGTGATGCTTTAGAAATGAATGTAAAACACAAGGAACCTGCGGCATGGGAGGAGTCTGGATTTAACAGCTGAACAGCCGCCATTATGATGACAAGCAAAATAAAGAAGAAAAGGTTCGACACTTCTCTCTTCATGAAATCACAACGAGAAAAATGTCTGAACAGAAAATTTTGATATACGATATCTAGCCCATACCCAGTGCCAGGGACCTCCAAGCAGGATGTATCACTTGAGTTTGTTGCAGATGATGCGTTTTATATCATTCACGAATGAGATGCGTCCACTTGCTGGAAGAGCTTTATCTTTGGGAAAGAGAGTGTTTAATTACCGTCTGTCTAGGACAAGATGTCTTATTGAATGTACATTTGGAATATTGTCCAGTAGTTGTTGGATTTGCCATCAAATTTTTATGTCTCCTTCGAGTTTTCGGAAGGCATAAAACGTTGCGCTGTGATTAAGAGCTTAGTAGTAAAATTTGAAGCTATGTTGCCATGATACGGCTCTAAAAATTCAGAATGTGGATTGGCTAAAAATTGAATACCAGGTGCAGCGCAAACTAATTTATTAATTTAGCACACTAGTTTGTCTGCAGTACTGGAGAACACGAATTGCAGTATTCGCGAATTTAAGCTTATAAAATTCTACAGATCAATGAAGGAAATTTATTATCACCTGTCGTCACTTAACACGTAAATAACTGCAGTCGAATGTACCAGTGACACATATTTTACGGTAAATACTGCCGTATCCCCGAGAAGATACGGGACACAACCTACGTAAAAGAGCGTCGCGCTGCCTATTCTTCAGGCGCAACTTCGTTGACAGCTTATAAAAGAGAATGCACACGACAGAGATTATGTAACACATGCAGCTAACGTCACATAAATAGTTCCAAAGTTGATATCCACCTGCCAAACGTGAATGAAAGCAGACACAGGACTCCACTCAGCAATTAATACCGCAAGATAGTACCTCAGGACACCTCCACAGTGAGTTTCTCCGGACTGATTTACGCTTGCCGCCAAGAAGAGCCAACCCGGACGTTACACCACTGATGCAGGTAGTCGTTCACTGGATGTAGGCCTACACCAGTGCTTGAAGTCGGTTGAGTACAAGCGAACATTGACGCACAAACCTCATACTCCAGCTAAGTATTTCAAGTCTTTCTTCAAAAAACCTTTATAAATTGTTTCTAATCTGTGTTTCCATCTATTTTTTGCGATAGATTTTGCCTAAAGCCATTTGGCCCTGTACAGTTCGACTCTGTACAGTCTGTGAGTGCAAGCAAGCCGCCTTATAACTACAATTAATCGATTGAAGGGGGTTCTCTTTCTGCCACATTTACACGTTTGATTTTTTTGCTCCAAGTGCATTTGGTGCAAAAAATAAATACTTTTGATGTAATCTCATCGAAACGTCGCGGATTTTCGACGCAGATCCCCGGATGGAAGCCCGAGAAGATTTCATAGTCATTATATACCGGGAAAGCCTACATTCACAAATAAATAGTTTGCTAAAGATTGATAAAACTTCTTACGAGTACTTACCTATCATTCTTCTCCTCTAGTGGTAATAACCCTGTTGTCAACATACACCCAACAGACAAGAATTAACTGGTGAAATTGTACACGATGTTTTTCAGAAAGTCATTAAATGGTTCTCTGCCAATGGGCTCACATTAAACTTTGACAAAACACAGTATATACAGTTCCACGCAGTAAATGGAATGACACCATTAATAAATATAGACTTCGATCAGAAATCGGTAGCTAAGGTAGAATATTCAAAATTTGTAGGTGTATGCATTGATGAGGGGTTGAACTGGAAAAAACACACTGAGGATCTGCTGAAACGTTTGAGTTCAGCTACTTATGCTATTAGGGTCATTGCAAATTTTGGCGATATACATCGCAGTAAATTAGCTTACCACGCCTATTTTCATCCTCTGCTATCGTATGGCATCCTATTCTGGGGTAACTCATCATTGAGTAAAAGAGTGTTCATTGCACAAAAGCGTGTAATCAGAGTAATTGCTGGAGCTCATCCGAGATCATCCTGCAAACACTTATTTAAAGATCTAGAGATCTTCACTGTAGCCTCATAATAGATATATTCACTTATGAAATTTGTTATTAACAATCCGAACGAATTCAAAAGTAACAGCAGTGTACATGGCTACAACACTTGGCTCAGAAGGTGGTAAATTATGCTGCCACAAAAGTCTTTGGTCACTTACCTAGTAGCATCAAAAGTCTGACAGATAGCCATATAGCATTTAAAAGAAAATTAAAAGAATTTCTTATTGGCATCTCCTTCTACTCATTAGATGAATTTTTGGATATAGTAAGTGGGTAATTTCTCCAAACCCCACAAAAAAAATCAAACAAATATTCAGTGTCATAATATTTCGTGTAATGTAATATCTTGTATAGAGACCTTTTATTAACCTGACACGTTCCACATCATTACGAAGTGTCGTATTCATGATCTATGGAACAAGTACTAATCTAATAATCTAATCTCTCTCTAACTCCTTTCCAAGTTTCAACCTTTTTTAATTTGTCTGCGTAATCAAGTGTGGAGCAATGCCATACAACTACTGTACACCACAGACATGAAACTGTGCACGTCGAATATACTGTTTCCTGCGCCGGCAGACACGTGCGGAAAATATCTTCTGTACCGTACACTAATTGTAAACAGTAGGTAGTAGAGCTGCTGATTTGACAGAGTGTGCCGACATTGCGTGCGGAGTGCGAAGCAGTGGCAGACACAGTACTTACGCCTTCCTGGCTGTGGTGAGGTTCCCCTCTGACTCCGTGTAAAGCGAGTAGCTGCGGTTCACTTCCTGACGGCTGCAGTGAGCCGATGATAAAGCACCGCGCCTCTCGTGTGAAAGGACATATAAGATTCAATGTAACGCGAATCGCTTCAGCTGTCTGCATTCACGGTCTCCCGTCTGAAAGGGCTCTTACTGATCATGAACACTCGCTTCAAGGTGTCGCATCTTGTCCCAAAAAAAAAAAAAAAAAAAAAAAAAAACGGATCCGAATAACCTTCCCTGCTGATGACTTCTTTTATCGGAAGGTCTTCGATTGTAGCGGTAGAAAATTGCACCTTCCCTTGTTGGCTGTCTTCATTTCTGATAGATTCAGCTTTCCTCCCTTCGTTCCTTTCCTCCGTTTCCTCCTTTCATTCCAAGCAAGGCAGCAGCTTCTTGTTCACTGCACCGTGGAAGTTGTTCGCATTTATCAACACTTCGCTATTTCAGCTCTTGAATCGGCTGCCAGGGCACCCACCTTGCACACACCTGGTGAAAGTGCAACACACCGTGCACGCAGCGGAGTGCATAACCGTGACTAATATTTCAATTGTTTTTCAGCTGTATTCCATTACGATGTCTTCAAGGTCTGCTATGTATTCTCGAGTCACAGACCGAAGCACCGGAGCAGACGGGGAACACTGATAGCGGGCGGCAAATGACACTGTCTGACGAAAATAGTGAAGCACCCAGAAATGATTCGGTTGGGAAGGCAGTCACGAGGCTGAGGAAAGCTGGTCCAAAGCCGATCCCTGTCAGCCTGGACTCTGGTACTGGGACGCAGCTGTCGTCCGCGCTGATCCCACACACAGACGTTATATCGGTAAGAGATCCGGAGATCTTGCTCGACACAGGAGTAGCTCAGCAGCACGTCTGCACGTGCCGTGCGTGGATGTGCATTGTCCTGTTGAAAAATGGCACAGTGTTACTGCCACATGAGAGGCAACTCATGTGGATTCAGGATTACCGTTGTGTACCACTGCGCCATCAGAGGTTCCTCAGTCACTACCAGCAGTGCCCTGACGTATTCCCGATGGCTGCTCACACCATGATGCCACGCGTAGTACCTCTGTGGCTTCCCAAAACGTTTGAAGAATGGGATCTCTCCCCAGGTAGCAGGCATACCCACCGATGATGGTCACCCTGGGTGCCCCAGAACCACAGTTCATCGCTGAATATTACGCGACGACTTCCACCCATCAGCAGTCCGTGGTCCCGGTCATAGAACCTCTTCAAATGTAGCCGTTTGTGTTGCGGTGTAAATGGCACCCTAGGTGTGGTACAGTGATTCGCTGGTGCGGCTTCTGCCAGTATCCCACCAATGGGGCTGGATGGCACTAAATGCTGCTGAGACTACATTACTTTTTCTCGGACGGCAGCTTCAGCTGTGAAGGGGCTACGATGTTCCTAGTGCAAAATACGAAGATTCTCTCTACATCTACATCTACATCCATACTCCGCAAGCCACCTGATGGTGTGTGGCGGAGGGTACCTTGAGTACCTCTATCGGTTCTCCCTTCTATTCCAGTCTCGTATTGTTCGTGGAATGAAGGATTGTCGGTAAGCCATTGTGTGGGCTTTAATCCCTCTGATTTTATCCTCATGGTCTCTTCGCGAGTTATACGTAGGAGGGAGCAATATACTGCTTGACTCCTCGGTGAAGGTATGTTCTCTAAACTTCAACAAAAGCCCGTACCGAGCTACTGAGCGTCTCTCCTGCAGAGTCTTCCACTGGAGTTTATCTATCTTCTCCGTAACGCTTTCGCGATTACTAAATGATCCCGTAATGAAGCGCGCTGCTCTCCGTTAGATCTTCTCTATCTCTTCTATCAACCCTATCTGGTACGGATCCCACACTGCTGAGCAGTATTCAAGCAGTGGGCGAGCAAGTGTACTGTAACCTACTTCCTTTGTTTTCGGATTGCATTTCCTTAGGATTCTTCCAATGAATCTCAGTCTGGAATCTTCTTTACCGACGATCAACTTTATATGATCATTCCATTTTAAATCACTACTAATGCGTACTCCCAGGTAATTTATGGAATTAACTGCTTCCAGTTGCTGAACTGCTATATTGTAGCTAAATGATAAAGGTTATTTCTGTGTATTCGCAGCACATTACACTTGTCTACATTGAGATTCAATTGCCATTCCCTGCACCATGCGTCAATTCGCTGCAGATCCTCCTGCATTTCAGTACAATGTTCCATTGTTACAACCTGTCGATATACCACAGAATCATCCGCAAAAAGCCTCAGTGAACTTCCGATGTCATCCACAAGGTCATTTATGCATATTGTGAATAGCAATGGTCCTACGATACTCCCCTGCGGCACACCTGAAATCACTCTTACTTCGGAAGACTTCTCTCCTTTGAGAATGAAATGCTGCGTTCTGTTATCTAGGAACTCTTCAATCAAATCACACAATTGGTCTGATAGTCCATATGCTCTTACTTTGTTCATTAAACGACTGTGGGGAACTGTATCGAACGCCTTGCGGAAGTCAAGAAACACGGCATCTACCTGGGAACCCGTGTCTATGGCCGTCTGAGTCTCGTGGACTAATAGCACGAGCTGGGTTTCACACGATCGTCTTGTGGTGTTCAGACGTGGCTAGCATTGAGCTTGTTCACTCCCCTCATATACCCTACCAGACACGAAGATTGCCTCCCCTGACGTTCCCGTGCAGTCCAACATCGGCCGATTGCGACGTCAGAAGACCCTACAAATGCAGATACAGCACGATTCAGACAGCCTGCCAAATGGAGACCCACAATGACGCCCTTTGCAAACTCTGCCAGGTGCTGATAGCACTGTCTCACTCAACCATGTGGCATCTTCGTGTCCTCCACAGTGATCACGTAAAATCTGACGCTGTTAGGGCCCTTATATACCCCACCAGCCCTGGTAACAGATTAAACACGAACGACACAACACGAACACCACCAGTGCTCTCTGCTTGCCGCTCTACGAGTCAGAGAGAATTGCAACTCCGATCGTTTACACAACCTTTGACTGCGTCTACGTGTATGAAGTTACACTGACACCTGATCTTGACTTCTTGGTATTTCAGATTTATTTATTTATTATTATTATTATTTTTTTTATTTTTTTTTTTTTTTTTTTTTTTTGCAGGGAGCGTGTTTTCCATTTTTGGCTGAATTTGTAGACATCCTGCCATGAAAAACACTTGACCTCCACAATCCTCTTCATTTTTCTCTTAAAGAAAATTATGTTACGGGACGATAGCTGATAAACAGGACAAGAATGCACGGCTGCCAGCATCAAATCAAAAACTAAGGCCCGAAAGAAAAGCTGATATTATTTCACTAGATAACTCTGTCACTGTCACACTTTAATTACTTAGTCCTAACTAGTTTCATCACTGGAACCCGAATAGCAAGCGCCCCTGGTATGGCATACTCTTCTCAACCTTCTCCATTTTTTTTTTTTTTTCGGGGAGAGTCCTCAGTCAATATTATCTCAGAAAATTTTCATTGCGACTGTGTTTCATCATTTATCTAATCCGAATAGCTAGTTTGCATGCCGATGCCCAATTATCAAACGCTCGTCGCCGTTGAAGCAAGAAACAAGCTGTCATGGTACTAAGTATATAAGGCAAAGCACAACTTAAATGTGCGCCGCTGTTCGTCTTTTTATAGTGTATGTTAGGTTTTCATTTTATCCAACCTCTTAGATGGCGTTCTTACATACAGAGCGCTCTTTCTTCTTCTTGTACGATTTAGCGACTCGTCAGAGGGAATGGCGTTAGGAAGGGAAGATGTTAAAGGGAGAATACCATAAACTGTGAACTGTCCTTCAACTAACAATCTATCCTGACTTACACTCAATTTGGACTCTTCTCTACAGAAGAGGAGGTAAGCTACATACTACACTCTCAGTCCTTTCTCTTAAATGGAAAGAAATGTTTAACTGGTGCACCCCAGTGTAGATTGGAAATTATCTTAGAAGTTCAGCACCTAATCAGGACGTTTTTCGTTATACGGACTTACGCCACAATTGCCTTTGAATAACACAATGTGTTAAGCGTAACTGACTTGCATACCGTATAGTACTGCTTTTGATATTGGTGACATTGACTGAGAGAAGGAATGGAACACAGCTAATCTTCTGGGAAATATTCATACAATACTAGACTGCCGTTCTGACGGACGGCGTTTCACATCCCAGTCCGACAATCCTGATTTAGGTTTTTCTTAATTCCCTACATTCCCCGATTTCGGTCCTCACCCTTCCTCTACTTCGTCGTCGAAGGGACTTTAAAACATAGTCTTGCTTCTTCAATAAGATCTAAAGGAGCTGCCAAGCTTAACGCTTTCAGACCGGCATTCTTTCTGGAGAAAGAAAATTTTTCTTTTTGTGGTAATGCTCTTACGCGAGCTTTTAATGATTTTAGATGCAGGATTTACAGAAAAATATGTACTCGTTTACAAAACACACTTTGTACTCTTGGCTTCATTTTATGGATTAAAATATCTAATTACGAAATATTATCTACTGTAATAAATGGTAAATGATAATTCAATAATTACTATGCAAAATAACGATAACAATATTCGATTATACAGCGCAAGATAGCGAACCATCCACATCCGTATATTTTGGAGGTCACGTGCTGCTGCGCACTGCTGCATTGACTTGGTGGTATTTTCATAGTATACCCAACAGTTGGCAGCACTTTCGCTTGATGAAAAGGATGAACATTCACAAATGTGTATCTCAGATTTCCATTGGGGAAAAATACTTCTGTTGCAGCTAAGACACACAAAAGTAAATGTACACAAATGTGGCCAGAGAGTCAGGAAGGATTAACTTCCGAATCTGAAATACGCATCGCCACCGACATTGTCCCACACGCTCACTGCGTGACACACTGTTCAATGAACCCTCGACTTTAGCACACTGACTGGTGATAAGTACCTGTTCGACTCCCATTCTTTCCATCTCTGGGACTGGAAACAGCTACGAGGTCGCCATACTTTAAGTATTATAGATGTACGAAACGATTAGGGCAACGCTGCCATACTAACGCCACTTGTAGAATTAGGAGAAGAGTAACACTCGCCACTTACGCTTGACAGGGGCAGCACTGCATCAGCCACTGAAACAACAGCGTTGCGAATTAGGTGCCACCTGCGTTCTCCCCCTCCACCGAAACCGCACTGGGAAAATTCGGTGGCGAGTCCGTCAACAAGGGTCACATGTGGTAAATTAACCAATTGTTTCTACGGGTGATGTCAGCGGGAAGCACAGCGTAGCAGATTCCTACCGGCCATGAAACAGTGTTCTCGGAAGGAGGCCCGTTGTATACAGTAGTGGGCTGCGAGCACATTCAGAGGAAAACCGCCAACAGCTGCCGCTCGTCCCAGCAGTCCTCGACAGGTTCTGCATTATTCAGCGCTGACGCAGGCGCCCACATGGCCTCGCGGCTGCCTTCAATGAAGTGATGATACCAGCAAGCAGCTTAACAACATGCAACTCTCTAAACATTTCGCGACGAAATCACGTCAAACCTTTTATTTAAGTCGCTTGTCTGCTTCCATCATACATTTTATTTTATCTTACAAATTTCTCCCATCAAGCTAAGTCCAAATTTCACGGAAGAAACAAATTTTAACTATGACACCGTGTCCAGAACAGATGGATGTAAAATGAAAAATCGGCAATGAAACAGGAGCATAATTTCTACACAAGTAATTAAACAGTAGGGTCATCGTATCTTTTTTTTTTTTTGCCACCTCAATTTGCGCCAAGGGTACTACTACACTGTGATTTTACTTTGTGAGCATAATACTACCACAGAGATTTCGATCAACAGAAACACGTCCGATGTTACCTGAATGACAACATTCTAGGACGTTGGATTGGAAGAGGAGGAGAAGAAGGTGAACTTCTTCGCCGGTGACCTCCCAGGTCTTCAGAGTCCAGACCTCCCACCTTGTGACTTTTATCTTTTTATCTGTGGGGTTACGTAAAAGACCGCGCTTTTATCCTCCCCCCCCCCCCCCCCCAATGCCTGACACTCTAGAAAGTCCGCGACATCGCTTTGTTGAAGCTGTGAATTCCACAACGAGAGACCTGCTGCTTCGTGAGTAGCAGGAAATGAGTCAACTTTTTGATATTTGCCGTGTAACACATGATGCTCATATTGAACGCATAAAAATTTGAACTTTTCTCTTTCCAGGAAAGTCGGAATTGTGTTTCTATTTTTCTAGTTTGGAAGCAATAAATGTCAGAAAGCTGTTCCTTCTTTTTGAATAGCCCAGTGTTTCATCTTCCCTTCTGGATTAGACCTCGTCAGAAAATAACGAGATACAAAACAAGCGAATCCAATGGCTTCTAACCAGTGTCTATAATTTCAGAATAAAAACCACGCCCCGGAAGAAAGATAAATTGTTTGGTCAGATATTAAAAAAGCTGTAATCTACACCAGTGGACACAAATGAATCAAACACACTCCCTCTCAACGTTTTGCATGATGATTGTTAACCGAAAATAAAAATAAACTGGCATCCTAAATGACGTCACAACATTAACTCGCCAAATTATTATTATTAATATTATTACCATTATTATTATAAAGTAATGAGAAGGTGAGTAAACTCTCTGTTACACTTGTCAAAATATTCCGTGCTATTGTGCCGTGGTTAGATGAACTTCTTGTTGAAATACAACGTTTCGTCCCCATACACATCTGCAGAGGTGGCTACACGCGAATTAAAATTCCGTCTCCGCGTGATTCCGCGTAGAGGCGTGACATCACACGATTTGAAAATTCGAATACAATTGGCCGTTGTCGGTTGCTGTCGTGCGCTATTGCTAAACCTGCCGTCGGAAGAATGGTGCACATTTTCTTCAGCGCCAGAATCCAGATAGCATTCAGTTTCAGCTACTGCTCCTTCCGATTATGATTACTGTGGTGTTTAGTAATCTCTGCAGCGTCTTTCACGGTATCCGCTTGTGACTGCAGATACCTGAGTCTTACCATATCGAATCCGGTGGTCTGTTGGCTGAACCGAATGGGTTGGTGCAATGGTTAGCAACTGGACGCATTCGCGAGGATGATGGTTCAAATCCAAAGATTTAGGATCTTCGTGATTTATCTACATCGCTCCAGGCAAATGCCGGGATGATTTCTTTGAGAAGGGCACTGCCCATTTCCTTCCCCATCTTTTTGCAATCCGAGCTTGTTCTCCGTCTCTAACGACAGTGCTACTGTCGGGATGTTATACTCTCATCTTTCTTCCTCCTGGCTGCAAAGCATGTTTCCCAACAGCTGAGCTGTCTGTTTTTCCCTTCTACAGTTGCCCTTGAGTTGCTCGAGTCGTTTTGTCGACTGTTCTTATAGTATCGCCCGCGTACACGTCTCCACAACTAGACAGTATCCTGTAAATTCCTGCTTTCTTCTTTTTTCCTGCGCTTAAGGGGCTCCGGAACGCCCTATACTTGCAATGTTAAAATAACGCTTATAAATTACATCTTTCCTCACAAAGTATTTGAGGTAGGAAGTTGAACTTTTTACAGATTATTTATTGGAATATGGGCTACAACTTAACACAGGGATTTTACAAAATTTTAGTTCAGTTATTAAAGATGATTTTTTTTCAATTGTAATGAAAATTCACAACATTTTTTTGCAAATTTTTATTTATATATTAAAAAATATACAGTTTTTTGGAAAAAGGCTGTGTTAAATTATGCAGAAGGTACTGTGTAACATTTACTGAAAGTTTGAAACAAATATGTTTGGAAGATCCTTAGAAAACATGTAATTAGTATGAGAAAATAAAAGTTTTGGGAATCGAGCGACAAAGATTGGATTAACTTTTTAGTGCATTCCAGGTCCATAGGATGGATTATCTTCATCCTCTGCAAACTCCTCCTCCAGCTTCCTCTTGTTCCTCCTCCTGTTTACTCTTGCTTGTATTTCTAGACTCTTTACAGCCCTGTCTGCAGCCCGAAGGCGTTCCTTGTCTAAAGCAAGCATCGCTCGTACCATGTTAGAACCTATATTCATTCCCATATTTCTAAATACCTTGCACCTTACAATGTTGCCATCATTGAAAGTCGCAACAGCATCATACACACCAAAGTGAAGTGTTTCTATTCCAACAAATACAGTCTTGGGGATTCTCGACCATAAAACACTATTTACACTTTCATTGGGGTTTTGAGTTTTTCCGTGAATACACTTTTTCAACAGTTCAGGTGCTGCTAAGTCTCTGAAAATAGGTTTTATCACCTCCATTATTGCATGAGGCAGACTATGCTTATGAGTGTACACTTCACCAGTTAGCAATCCTTTGTTATATTTACACCAACTGTCTTCTTCTTTGGGACACAAGCTATGTTGGGGATTTTCATCGTCTTTATTGTTTACAGTAATAACACATACCTTTGGCTTTCCAACATTTCTCCTTTTCTTAAAAGCCTTCAGAGGATTTCTAATAACTTTACTTTTACTCATTATTATACTTCAACAAAACAGAGACTCAAGAAACAGAATTAATTACGAATATTTTCGAGATAACGATAGAGTAAATAAGTCTTTATTGTTTACAGTAATAACACATACCTTTGGCTTTCCAACATTTCTCCTTTTCTTAAAAGCCTTCAGAGGATTTCTAATAACTTTACTTTTACTCATTATTATACTTCAACAAAACAGAGACTCAAGAAACAGAATTAATTACGAATATTTTCGAGATAACGATAGAGTAAATAAACATGAAACAATCGACATTCACACCAGCGATATATATTGAACCATCACAGGTTAGCCACAACACATACTTTATCTCACATCACTAAAATGTACCTGATGAACACGGACGTTAATAATAACACCATTTGACAGCAGTTTAACAGCGCCACAGTGGGCCACGCCCATGTAGAACACATTTCAAAAAAAAATTTAAAAATAGTTGTAGTCTTCGGAATTGAATAAATTATATATCTATTAAAAGGTAATAGTCTGGAGATTCAGAAAACGCAAAAAAGTAAAAATTGAACTTTTCATGATTTTGAGCCTTTCCGGAGCCCCTTAACGAGCATCATCGGCAGACTTTACATGTCCCGTGTCTCTTTCGGATGGCTTTGTTGATTACAATGATACTAGGTTTCCTTAAGATCTTCCGTACACGTTGAGCAATGTCTTTAAATGAATTTTGCTCCAGGCATTAGAGAGCCAGGATGTGCATCGGATCTTCGAAAGGGCTACAGCCCCCTTCAAAGATGTCCCCCGCAAAGGGGATGATAAGAAATTCATCGCACCACCGCTTAACAGCGCAGGATATTTTAATAAACGTGACATTTCCGGCCGTGATAGCCTACATTTTACAAGCCCCTTGTTGTTCACTTCACAATATTCTGCGAAACTTATGTCTCTATACGGTCTTTCAGCTGGTGATTTTGCAAAAAAGGTTATATTCTTTTCCACATCATCATTACTGGCCATCTTGGTAGTCTTCTTCCTTCCGGGAATTCTTCTACAACAGTTTTGGTCAATCTGTGTTACTGCGGCCACACTGCAGGACCAGTCCATTTTATCCTTATAGTTGTTATCTCTGAAACAATGTAATGTTTTTAAAAGTTCCGCCTTCTTTCCAGATCCGCCGTTCTCTACTGCCACGACCCTTCGCCGCACTAAAAATTTTTCGTGGTATTTTTCTTCACTAAATGCTAAGGCCTCATTTCTCATGGTCTCGGTGAACATTATTTATAGAGTTTCGGTTATGAAAAACAAGTTAAACGATCTTCGCCCACAAACACCTATCAGATTCTACACGTAAGGGCCAAAGAAACAGCTCTAGGCATGCGTATTCAAATACAGAGACATGTAAACAGGCAGAATACGGCGCTGCGTTCGGCAACTCGTGTATAACAAGTGTCTGGCGCAGCTTGATAGATCGGTTGCTGCTGCTACAATGGCAGGTTATCCAGATTTAAGTGAGTTTGAACGTGGTGCTGTAATCGGTGCACGAGCGATGTGATACAACATCTGCGAGGTAGCGTTGAAGTGGGGATTTTCTCGTAGGACCATTTCACGAGTGTACCGTGAATATCGCGAATCCGCTGAAATATCTGCAACCGGAAAAAGATCCTGCAAGAACGGGAACAACGGCGACTGAAGAGAATCGTTCCAAGTGATATTCTTGCGCAAATTGTTACAGATTTCAATGCTGAACTCTTCGCCCTGTATCAGGCCAAAGAGTACATCCGGTGACATCCGGTGACACAGACGTTTTGATTGTATCCTCTGCTCAGACTCTCTCAGCGCCTTTCAAAGTCTATGTACGCTGTACACTACCCATCCCATAGTGCAACGCGTCCAGGAAAACTGGTAACCATTCAACGAAACATCATCAATATGGGCTTTCGGAGTCGAAGCTTTACGCATCGCTTGAGCCCGTCAACACCGACATTTGACTGTTGATGACTGGAAACATGTTACCTGGTCGGACGAGTCTCGTTTCAAATTCTACCTAGCGGGTGGCCATTTAAGGGTTTGGAGACAACCTCATGAATCCATGGACCCTGCATGTCAGCAGGGGAATGTTCAAGCTGGTGGAGGCTCTGTAGTGGTGTGGGCCGTGTGCAGTTGGTATGATATGGGACCCCTGATACGTCTAGATACGGTTCTGACAGGTGACACGTACGTAAGCATCCTGTCTGATCACCTGCATCCATTCTTTTCCATTGTGCATTCCGACGGACTTGGGCAATTTCAGCAGGACAATGCGACACCCCAGACGTCCAGAATTACTACAGAGTGGCTCCGGGAACACTCTTGTGAGTTTAAACACTTCCACTGGCCGCAAAACTCCCCAGACATGAACAGTATTGGGCATATCTGGGATGCCTTGCGACGTGCTGTTCAGAGGAGGTCTCCACCCCCTCGTACTCTTACGGATTTATGGACAGCCCTGCGGGATTCATGGCGTCAGTTCCCTCCAGCACTATTTCAGACATTAGTCGAGTCCATGCCACGTCGTGTTGCACCACTTCTGCGTGCTCGCGGGCACCCTACACAATATTAGGCAGGTGTACCACTCTTCAGCTTTTAGCGTGTGACATTGTACACCGTTGTGGATATGTTCTTCCTTGTAATCAGGACAAACTTTGATCAGAAACTGACGCAATGCCAGGATACAGAACGTAAGTCGGCCACACAAGAATGCCAGAAACTTCAAGAGTAGTCTAATGGCCACACTGTCATATTATTGTAATTTGTGATGTCATGGAACCGAGACATACACATTTTCTGAGAGTTTTAAATCTTCTACATGACGAGACGAAATTTGCAACAACGATACTGGGAAACCGTGGTACATAACACCTCTAAACAACATGAAAGTGAACTGCATTGTGAAAACAGCAGAGATGGATCCTGATACTAATCTGAAATCTGAAGTAAATGTGAAGAAGCTGAAAATTAATGCAAGGTCCTAAGATGCCAGGACGGTAATTTCTGTTTCATCCGCTGCAAAATATTTATGTGCTGTAGAACATTACATGACCCATTATTTTTGTATTCCTCCTGTTAGATTAGAGAAGGTAATAATTTATATGCTAAATATGATCAACTTATCAAAGTGGCATCCCTAAGAACATCGTTTCTACTTTTCTTCAGGATCAAGGCTCATGTTGCGATGAAAGTTTATCATTGAACATTTTCCTTAAACCGTTTTTCCAATACTTCACGACAGTACCACGTTGCCTTGTTAAAAGACAGTAAAAGCTCAAGGCACAATTCTGATGGAGAATCTTAATTGGGGAGTACAGTGACAGAATGAAGAAAACCTTATTCTTTCCTACATGAGATCCAAGACTTTAGAAAACTATATCCACCCAAAATAATACGAAAATTAGTCCATGCTTTAGTGTTGCCGTATCTTTACTCCTGTGACTCAATGCAACACGGCGCAAACACTGAAAACTCCAGCCTTGCCGAAGTTGCTATCAATGCTAGTGTACGATATGTAACTTCCGACTGTTTGATCATGCCGCTCCTCATGCTCTGTAATGGAGTAGTCTCCTAATGGGCGACGTACTTTCCCTACGCGCTACTGTCTTCATCATATGCTTAGCTGATTGTGTCTGTTCCTAATATCTCCCCTCGCGCCTCAAATGCCAAACATCGTTCCATAAGTTCAATACAACATCCGATTCGACCAGCGTCCTCGCTGTAAGTATGCATGATTCTTAATCTTTCTCTATCTCTTTCTCCGTTTCAGCCATACATCAGTGGAACACGTGTGCATGTGATCCAAAGTCACGACAAGCTTTCCCTATTGTCATTGGTGTAGTTTCCTAGTGGATTGTATCACTATGCCCTCCTGTCTAATAGTGAGTCAGTGTCTTTGTCACATTTTCAACGCTTCCCAAGATTATCCATTTCTATTTGTTTGTGTTTATTTTGTCACTTCGGCGTTTCTATTACACTTATACGGTTATTTATCTCTATTACCTCGACTCATTAACTGCTCCACCAGCTCTAATTCTTTGAGTACTGCTGTTATCCTTTGCAGCTCTTACATACACTACAGGCCATTAAAATTGCCACACCACGAGGATGACGTGCTACAGAGGCGATATTCAACCGACAGGAAGAAGATGCAGTGATTTGCAGATGATTAGCTTTTCAGTGCATTCACACAAGGTTGGCGCCGGTGGCGACACCTACAACGTGCTGACATGAGGAAACTTTCCAAGCGATCTCTCATACTCAAACAGCAGTTGATCGGCGTTGCCTGATGAAACGTTGTTGTGATGCCTCGTGTAAGGAGGAGGAATGCGTACCATCACGTTTCCGACTTTGATAAACGTCGGATTGTAGCCTATCGCGATTGCGGTTTATCGTATCGCGACATTGCTGCTCGCCTTCGTCGAGATCCAATGACTGTTAGCAGAATTTGGAATCGGTGGGTTCAGGAGGGTAATACGGAACGCCGTGCTGGATCCCAACGACCTCGTATCACTAGCAGTCGAGATGACATGCATCTTATCCGCATGGCTGTAACGGATCGGCAGCCACGTCTCGATCCCTGAGTCAACAGATGGGGACGTTTACAAGACAACAACCATCTGCACGAACAGTTCGACGAAGTTTGCAGCAGCATGGACTATCAGCTGGGAGACATTGGCTGCGGTTACCCTTGACGCTGCATCACGGCCAGGAGCGCCTGCGATGGTGTACTCAACGACGAACCTGTTTGCGCGAATGGCGAAACGCCATTTTTTCGGATGAACCCAGGTTCTTTTTACAGCATCATGATGGTACCATCCGTGTTTGGCGACACCGCAGTAAACGCACGTTGGAAGCGTATATTCGTCATCGCCATACTGGCTATCACTTGGCGTGACGGTATGAAGTGCCATTGGTTACCCGTCTCGGTCACCTCTTGTTCGCATTGACGGCGCTTTGAACAGTGGACGTCACATTTCAGATGTGTTACGACCCGTGGCTCTACCCTTCATTCGATCACTGCGAAACCCTACATTTCAGCAGGATAATGCATGTTGCAGGTTCTGTACGAGCGTTTCTGGATACAGAAAGTGTTCGACTGCTGCCCTGGCCAGCTCATTCTCCAGATCTCTCACCAATTGAAACCGTCTGGTCCATGGTGGCCGAGCAACTGGCTCGTCACAATACGCCAGTCACTACTCTTGATGAGCTGTGGTATCGTGTTGAAGCTGCATGGGCAGCTGTACCTGTACACGCCATCCAAGCTCTGTTTGACTCAATGCCCAGGCGTGTCAAGGCCGTTTTTACGGCCAGAGGTGGTTGTTCTGGGTACTGATTTCTCAGGATCTATGCACCCAAATTGCGTGAAAATGCAATCACATGTCAGCTCTAGTATAACATATTTGTCCAATGAATATCCGTTTATCATCTGCATTTCTTCTTGGTGTACCAATTTTAGTGGCCAGTAGTGTATTAACTCCATTTGAGCTCGAACGCTATATAACGAGAAAAGTACCTAACGCAACCGTAATACGGCTGACATATTATTACAAGATATCATGTGCTTTGCAGATCCTAATGTTAGCTACATATAGAATGTCCACGGTCACCTAGTTAGACGTAAGAAAGATCTTGGACACTCTTGTCTTGCGAAGAAAAAAGTCACTGCATTTCTGAGAGATTCGTTTGTTTTTGTCTTGAAATCCAGTGAAATAGTACACGTAGAGGCTTGACAAGTTCCCAAGTTATGCTGTATCTTTATGCATGCTGTTAATTCTCTTTTTTCCACTCTTTTGTGCCACAATCTGCTCAGCCGTCGTATTGGATGCATTGTCGCCTCGTTACGCCCTTTTTTCGGATTTTTATGCTGTTGTTGACCTCCCGAAAGCCATCTAGTGCGACCACTAAACTCTGGTGGAGAGAAATCCCCTCGTGCAGTTCTCTTGAAACGATTGTCACAATGCACAGAGTGTACGTAATTGAGGTTTCCCGCGATAATTATTCATTGAGGCGAAAGCCAACCGCAAACTTTGTTCAACCGATTCTCTTGGCCTAAATTCCGAAATTTATTCCCTGTGCAGACTGCTTTCGCTCGTAAATCTAGAGGTTTAAGGAGTTCTTTTCGCGGTCTGTGATAAAACCGCACGTATGTTGGAGGGAATTCCACGTCTTACGGGTAGTCCTACAGAATACAGAATTACGTTTACTGCTCCTCGGCTTCGGACTGCATTATGAAGCAGGGGTTTACTGTGTTCATTGTCTGATATGCTTTTTGGGGGTTCACCTTATCTCACGGGCACAGCCAGCTGATGAAATCTTTACAATGTCAAGATAATTATTTATTTTTGTGCGTTTATTACGAACAGCCATTATCGTCGAGTCATACCCGTCTGAATACCGGGGCAATTTTCTGGTGTATATTGTCATACGTACAACATCTTCAAGGAACGGAGACGGTGTTCACTTTTTCCGATGACTAAGACATTGTTTCATAGGTGTTGTAAATAACCATTGGTATGTCCGACAATAATATTGATCAGCGCATACAAGGTGAGTCACAAGGTTGTGAACGAATTCAGAGAGCTGATAGAGGAGTCGAAAGCTTTGGAGTGCCAGGAAAAACAGGGCCAATCAATGCACACGCGCGGTCAGTTGAGTAACGATAATGTACTGTTTATTGAACAATGCTGTATGTTATAGAAGGCGTTCAACCCACAAAGTACTGGACAAAGAACTTTTCACGCAGTAGAATGTGAGTAGATGGGTCTGGACCGGCCAGGGAAAGATTCATCAACAAACTCATGGAAACTCTGTATTAAAAATGCACTCACATAATAACATAGTGTGGAGAGTAGTGATGGAGCAGCAGCTATACACCTATACCATAAACAACGTGAGCAAAATGATGCCAAACCATTTTGAGCCCAAGAGTTCAGTTTTGTCAAGGTTGTCATTGTAATGTTGCACTTGGACAGGTCATCACGTTGAACAGTATCTTGAACATTAAGGCTGACGTACATAAAACTATAATATTTAAGTTTTAATAAAATCTGATACAGTTTCTAAGAAACGTTATGTGGATAGAAAGATAATATTTGCAAACGAATAATCCCAAAACCACTCATAATTTTTACTCTCGGACTCACACTCATCAAGTGACAAACCATTATCAATTTTTTTCTTCGCTGCACTTGTTTTCTTACTACAAGTGAAGTCTTCATTCATTATTATTGGGCTAGTTTTCAAGTTATCTTCATGATATCGACAAGCACGACATTTCGTAACCTTTTTAAACACTGTACAGTAACGGGGCATCGTGCAGAATGCGACATCAGATCCACACCCTTCTGTCTTGAAAGATACTCCTTTACAACCACTTATAAACAAATACGCTAAACCAAAAGAAAAAAAAAGTCAGTGGCAAGTGATGTTATTTCACAGCCTTCGTGATATACCACACAAACATTCCCTGCATTGTGACTGCACAAAACTAGAAGAAAACGACGCAGGAATAACTAATATGAGAAAATGATGAACGTCATATGGAGTAGCCCTGTATAAGCAGTTGAAAATTATTAATTTTTTTACACTTAGAAGTGGAATTGAAACGTAATATTGGAGAACTGAAATTTTAATACAACGTAGCAAACGATGAGCTATTTTTACAATTTTCGTCCTTAGATCTTAAGTTTTTGTTATAAAGTGTAAGGTGTTTATGTCATTAAAAAACTAAATAACTATTTCTAACTATTAGTTCGTTATTTCTAAGTGCTCTGATCAGGAATCTCTACCATCTGTATAAGTTTGACCTTAATGGTTTGGAGCACACTTTATATACTACGGCAATGAAAAAATTAAAATGAATAATCATATGTAGAGAGGTTGTTACTATTTTTCCCTAAGCAAAAAGTTTGGTAAAAATGTAAATTTTGTATGCAGTTGTTGGCTAGGATATCTCACAGTGTTGGTTCACAGTGTTATTCCTCTGCGCATACTGACCGCCTTCCCTGCGGATTTGTGTCGTTTGTGTACTTGTAGAGTGTAGGTTAGTGTAATGGATGCATGTATAGTGTGGTGCTATGTTTGTGTTGTACGATGATGATGTCAGGAGGGAGAGGGTGAAACACGGTGCCCACAATGAAGGAACCTGGCGCTAAGACCGGTGATCAGGAACTTTAGGCCGCCACGCTTCCTCCCCTCGCCGGCCTATTACTGGCACTTCAACTTTCGTCCTCCACCGGGAATCGAACCGGCTTACTTCCGAGGCGAGTGCTACTGCCCAGCGGTGACAGTGGTGCAGGGATAAATCACACATAGCCACTCGCTACATAACATTTGTAACAGAAATACACAACTCAAAGCCCAATTAACGCAGCCGTATACCGAAGCGTTTTCGTCAGAGTTTACTTTTAACCCCACGAAAGTTGACAAACTGCCTATTGGCTTCTGTCTCGGGTTCTTCGGCCGACGTTCATCTAATGATTTTTCTGACGTTTCGCCAGCACGAGTGGCTGGCATTGTCAAAGCTTCACCCTCCATTGCCGGTGGTGAACTGGAGGCGAGCTCGCGGCCGCAGACTATATGTACCTGGCGCGCCAACGTCCGAGGGCTTCTCCGCGGTCATTTCCGGTGCGGTTCTCCTCTTGCTACCTGCGACGGTCGTTCGCTGCAGTACGGGAAGCCGGGATCCGTTTACCTCAAGGCTTTCCTCTTTCTTGTTCAAACTGTTCGCGTGTTTTTGGATGTCTACAGCTTCTCTGAACAAGCGCGTGTGATAGTGGTTCTCTACAGCCAGAACTTCCGTGTCGGCAAATTTTATTACGTGCTCGGTCTCATTCAGTGCGTGCTCTGCCACGGCCGATTTCTCCACCTGCCCCAACCTGCAATGTCGCTTATGCTCTTTGATCCTGGTGTTAATGGATCGTCCAGTCATTCCGACATAAACTTTTCCGCATGTGCAAGATATACGGTATATTCCCGACATTGCAAGTGGGTCTGTTTTCTCCTTCGCCGATCTAAGACACTCTTTGATCTTCCTTGTCGGTTTGAAAATCGTCTTTACGCCGTGTTTGCGCAATATACGGCCGATTCTGTCCGTCACTCTGGGAATGTATGGCAAAAAGGCCGTACCCGACATTTCTTTTTCTGGTTCCTTACTTCGCCGAGTGTTTGGCTCTGTTACACTTCTAATGTGCAAACACGGCGTAAAGACGATTTTCAAACGATCCATTAACACCAGGATCAAAGATCATAAGCGACATTGCAGGTTGGGGCAGGTGGAGAAATCGGCCGTGGCAGAGCACGCACTGAATGAGACCGACCACGTAATAAAATTCGACGACACGGAACTTCTGGCTGTAGAGAAGCACTATCACACGCGCTTGTTTAGAGAAGCTGTAGAAATACAAAAACACGCGAACAGTTTCAACAAGAAAGAGGAAAGCCTTGAGGTAAACGGATCCCGGCTTCCCGTGCTGCAGCGAACGACCGTCGCAGGTAGCAAGAGGAGAACCGCACCGGAAATGACCGCGGAGAAGCCCTCGGACGTTGGCGCGCCAGGTACATATAGTCTGCGGCCGCGAGCTCGCCTCCAGTTCACCACCGGCAATGGAGGGTGAAGCTTTGACAATGCCAGCCACTTGTGCTGGCGAAACGTCAGAAAAATCATTAGATGAACGTCGGCCGAAGAACCCGAGACAGAAGCCAATAGGCAGTTTGTCAACAAGTGGCCACGAAAGCCTTAACAATTTTGTCCCACGAAAGGTATTAGTGATTTTCGTCATCAGAAACTTATCGCTGAAAACATTTACTAGTTTGTATGGTCGAAAGTAAATTTTTGTTGCTAGACTTTCGAACAGGTGAGTCCGCACATTGGCTTATAGTTTCGTGGTGCATTTAAGAACACGTTAAGTTCGCATTCATGTAATAACTAGTAAAACGGTAATACCGTAAAACGTTGCAGCTATTCTTACAATCAGGTAGTTTCATGTATTGAATCTTCTTTACGTAAATTGAGAGAAGATGATTACATTGTTTGAGAGTAGGACCAAACAAAGCAACATATGTCTCTCTTTCTATCTTGAGTGTATTTCCGCGAGATATACACAGGAGGAAATAATACAGGGTGATTCAAAAAGAATACCACAACTTTAGGAATTTACAACTCTGCAACGACAAAAGGCAGAGCTAAGCACTATCTGTCGGCGAATTAAGGGAGCTATAAAGTTTCATTTAGTTGTACATTTGTTCGCTTGAGGCGCTGTTGACTGGGCGTCAGCGTCAAAAAAAATGGTTCAAATGGCTCTGAGCACTATGGGACTCAACTGCTGAGGTCATTAGTCCCCTAGAACTTAGAACTAGTTAAACCTAACTAACCTAAGGACATCACAAACATCCATGCCCGAGGCAGGATTCGAACCTGCGACCGTAGCGGTCTTGCGGTTCCAGACTGCAGCGCCTTTAACCGCACGGCCACTTCGGCCGGCCGTCAGCGTCAGTTGATGCTAAGATGGCGACCGCTCAACAGAAAGCTGATGTTAGAGAATTGGCTGTTCCCTCAGCTCGAACAAGAAGCACAACAATTCATATTTCAGCAGGATGGAGCGCCACCACATTGGCACTTATCTGTCCGTAACTACCTGAACGTCAACTACCCGAGGCGATGGATCGGCCGCCAGGCAGTCCGTGACAGAGCACTTCATCACTGGCCTCCAAGAAGCCCTGATCTTACCCCCTGCGATTTTTTCTTATGGGGGTATGTTAAGGATATGGTGTTTCGGCCACCTCTCCCAGCCACCATTGATGATGTGAAACGAGAAATAACAGCAGCTATCCAAACTGTTACGCCTGATATGCTACAGAGAGTGTGGAACGAGTTGGAGTATCGGGTTGATATTGCTCGAGTGTCTGGAGGGGGCCATATTGAACATCTCTGAACTTGTTTTTGACTGAAAAAAAAACCTTTTTAAATACTCTTTGTAATGATGTATAACAGAAGGTTATATTATGTTTCTTTCATTAAATACACATTTTTTAAAGTTGTGGTATTCTTTTTGAATCACCCTGTATACTGATCGACTGTTCTACGAAAGCCGCTCGCGAAATTTTAACAATAAAATACGCCATAATGCAACAACGCCTCTCTTGTACCGAGCGAGGTGGCGCAGTGGTAAGCACACTGGAATCGCATTCGGGAGGACGACGGTTGAATCCCGCGTCCGGCCATCCTGATTTAGGTTTCCCGTGATTTCCCTAAATCGCTCTAGGCAAATGCTGGGATGGTTTCTTTGATAGGGCACGGCCGACTTCCTTCCCTGTTCTTCCCTAATCCGATGTGACCGATGACCTCGCTGTCTGGTCTCCTTCTCCAAACAACCCAACCCAACCACCCTCTCTTGTATTCCTGCCACTGTAGTTGGATGACCATCACCGTGACGCTTTCACATTTACCAACCATACCTGTGACTAAACGCGTTTCTCTTCTTTGGATCTTCTCTGTTTCCTGTATCAATCCTGCACGGTAAGGGTGCCACGCTGACCGCAGTATTCAAATATGAATTGAACAAGGTTCTTGAAAGCTAGCTCCTTCGTGGGAAGCTCACGTGTTAGGAATTCTCTCCATGTCACCTGCCTTCCCTACGGTATGCAGCCATCACCTACTCCCAGGTATTTAATGGATGTCACTGCCTCCATTGCTTATTCGGCAACCACGTATTCATATACCGTTCCTCCTATTCATGCACAACTTGTATATGCTTGGCTACAACTGCCAATCCCTGCACCAAATATCAATTCTCTGCACTTCTTCCTGCCTTGAGCTAAAATTTTCTAACGCTGCGACGTCTCCATATACAACGGCATTATCATCAAGCAGTCTAGTGGAACTCTCGCCGTTACCCTCTAGGCCGTTTATAATATACATGTATTGTGGACACTGGTGGTCTTGTAACGCTCACTTGGGATACGCTCGAAGTAACTTTTACATCTGAAGATCTCTCTCCGTTAAGAATTTGATAGGTACTCTCCAACACAATGTCAAACCTAGTCTGATGCTCCGTGTGCATGTGTGTTATACAGTTGGCGACAGTGCAGAAATATATACACACATCAACAGAAGCGTTGCATCACCGCGTCATGTCGTGCATGTGAATAAACTTGTCTAAGCTGGGATTCACAGCCATAAATAAATTTTTGAAGGACTTCACCTTTACGCCAGTGACTGTTATAAGTTTTTATTACACTATTGCAATTTCGGCCTTAGGCCATTATCGAGCCATAATATCAGCGCTTCATAATGGTCTAAGGCCGAAATTGCAATAGTGTAATAAAAACTAATAACAGTCACTGGCGTGAAGATGATGTCCTTCAAATAATGTCGTGCAGGTGTTTTTGTGTTATGACTGTTTCTGTACTGATCGGAAGGTCACCCCTGAGTTGTTTGTAAACATACACACAGCTACACGTAGAACGTCGCACTCAAACGAATTGCACCTTTTCAGTTGAAAGTAAAGCATCAATAGCGACGCATTAGATGGCTCTGAGCACTATGGGACTTAACATCTGAGGTCATCAGTCCCCCAGAACTTAGAACTACTTAAACCTAATTAACCTAAGCACATCACACACACCCATGCCCGAGGCAGGAATCGAACCTGCGACCGTAGCGGTCGCGCGGTTCCAGACTGAAGCGCCTAGAACCGCTCGATCACACCGGCCGGCGACGCATTAGAGATGTCTGCGGAACAGTAGAGTGAACAACATCCTGCCAAGAAGGACAATAACAACCACTGATCAGTATGATCACGTTATGCGCAGAAGGCTTGCCAACCAGGGGAGAGGCTCGACTTGTGCAGCGGACTCAAAGTGACGGCGTTGGGTCATCGAATCGGTTCCAATTGACAGGTAGTGTTAAATTACACAGCGAAGGGCCGTTCAAGCTCGACAGATACACAAGATGATCGACACTAGATTGAAATTTTCGCTCTGCAGCGGAGTGTGCGCTGATATGAAACTTCCTGGCGGATTAAAACTGTGTGCCGGACCGAGACTCGAACTCGGGACCTTTGCCTTTCGCGGGCAAGTGCTCTACCACGAGGTACTGACAGAATTGAAGCTTTGAGGACGGGTCGTAAATCGTGCTTGGGTAGCTCCGATTGTAGAGCACTTGCCCGCGAAAGGCAAAGGTCCCGAGTTCGAGACTCGGTCCGGCACACAGTTTCAAACCGCCAGGAAGTTTCAAGATGATCAATATTTACGACTTTTGAGTCAGAGGAACCAGAGGATAAAAATGCTCGAACCGTTAGGAGACTATTGCAGTATGCGAATTTCCGTTCCCCACGACCATGGCGAGTAGACGTCGTACACAACAGCACGATGGATTCTTTTAAAGATGGGCAAGTAATGATGCAGACTGGACACCACAATATTGGCGTGTTGTTTATGGACGATACTCGGATCTGTTTGTAGCCAAATAATCGCAGGCAATGTGTTTGGAGACATCTCATTTGTATCGAATACCTCTAACATTGTTCCACATGTGCAACAAGGTGGGTGCGGGGTGATGCCCTTGGGTGGCACTACAAGGGACCACCGTATGCCTTCCGTGGATGCTGGGTGCAACATTCCTGCTCTGCGATACGGGGACAAGGTTCTGAAACCGATAGTTGGACCGTACAGCCACTAGATTGGTCACAATGGATGATAACTCCCGAGCTCATCGCGCTGTTCCTTCAACGTGTTGGGATCAACAGAATGGAGCGGCCTGCCTGTTCCCCGGACATGTGTGGGATCGAGTGAAACGAGCTGTTTTAGGACTCTAATACGACGGCGTACCCTGCGCAAACTACGCAGAATCGCCTCTGAAGAGTGGAAAAATTTGAACCAGGATGATCTCATGGATGATATGTCGCGACGCATTCAAGCCTGTGCCCCAACAAGAGTACAGTTTTGCCGTTACAATTTTTTTCATTCTTTCAATTTGGTGATCTGGACACTCTGCAGTGAATATATAGGCACTCCTAGGATGAAGTTTTTGTTTCCTGTGCCATGAATCCCGAAATAAAGGGGTGAAGCATTATTCATGTCTGTGTAAACGCCTTCCAGAAGCCAAGGAACAGGTCCTTAACCTGGGCGCTGAAATCCACTGCCGTCTGGACGAAAAGCGAGGGCCGGCTTTCACACGATCGTTGTTTGCGGAATACTTGTTGATTCCTAGAGACGAGCATGAAACGTGTTCTAAAACTCTAGAACAGGCCCAGTAGTGCGTATCTGTTCGACGATCTTTCTTCTGTTAGACAGCTACGAGGTACGCCATCTAAGAGTATTGGGAAATCAAAAAAATGCAATAGCGTATCTGCTCATAAGGCAGGTGAATGCGTATCATACGGCAGTCAGGTGTGACCGCGACTTCGTCAGCGCCGACCGGCGGAATTCACACGCCGCGCCAGCCCGATGGGCGCAGCCGGCTGACTCGCGGTTTCCGAAACGAGGCACGACCGGAATACGGGAGCAGCCCTTTGTGTTGTCGCTTGTTTCCGGATCCCAGGCCGGCAGGCAGGTGGGAAGGGAACACGCCTACTCCGGTCGGATTTTGCGCATTTCCCACTGTGTTCGCGCGCCGGTAGCCAGCCACCTGTGGGTTCGTAGCGCCATGTGTCCGGAGGCATCGCACAAACAGGTAAGTGGCTCGGAGCCTCCTTGTCGTGTGTACGCTTTGTATCGCGAGAAGTGATTGCAGTTTCTAGATCATCACGATTCTATTCTGGAAATCGCATGTCACATATTTTCGTTCTTTTTGCACGTATATCCAACGTCGACACTATTCAGTCTTAGAGAAGAAGCTTGTGCGTCGCTGATCTTAGCTGATTACGAGCAGCACACGACCTAAGGATTGCTTGCGTCTCTTAGTCATTATGGGGCCATACGCTACGCTACTGAATTTGGTTCGATTTCCTGATCTAAGAGGTAAATACTCAACCTCATTCGCGACCCCAAAGGCTGGGATCTACTACCATTCCCACAATATTTCACCTGGATCGGGATGGAATTCTTTTGCATTGTATGGAGCGGATTGTATGTCGGTATCTTCGTCATCATCATCATCTTCACTCCAAGCGCTAGGCCATTTTCGTTTTGCCTGTTACAGTACCCATCGCTTCCTCGTTATTCCTTGACTTCTTCTCCCAACTGGCTTCAATCATCGTATCTGGAGAGGAAATCTTTCTCCAATCATTATTTCTGAGAGTTCTTGCCAGTTTTTTTCTTTTTTCTTGTATTTTGTTGTGGATGTTAAATATGTTTCGCACTTCCCTAATTTCTGACTCTCGAAACCATCGGCTGTTGAGTATCCCTTTACTTCTTTTAGAAACCGGATCTCTCATCTTGACGTTTCCTTGTAACCCACGATGTAGTTTCGTAAACAGTATTGAGATTGGCACTGTGTTATAAAATTTCGATCTTATTTGCTTCCTCGTTTTATTCTTTACACTTCTGTCTATTGCTCCACATGTATTCCCAAACCTTGCTAATTTCTTCTCTAAGTCATCGTCATACTGATATGTGACGTCACAATCTAAATAATTAAAATGTTTTATCTGTTCTGTATTGATCACATTTTTTTCTGTGCAGGATATTTCCCTTTGAAAGCCGTCGATTTTGTCTTATTTCCTGAAATCGTCAAATGGTACTCTTCACAAACCTTAGCTACTAAATGAAATCCCCTTTGCAGGTCTTCTTCATTATCCGCTAGCAGTGAGAGGTCGTCTCCCTAAACAACACAATCCAAGTGGGAATTACTGTTAATCTTAATTATCCCGCTAAAAATCTCCTTACTTTCCTAGTTTTGTCATCTAAATAAGTCTTAAAAAGTGTAGGTGAAAAGCTGCATCCTTGTCTCACTCTTTTGTTTGTGGCTATAGGTTGCGTTAGAGAGCCATTTACATCTAAAATTACAGTCGAATGATTGTACAGACATTATAAAACGTTTAGCAGGTGTTGCGGATAGGCTCTCTTCCTCATAACCCTCCACCGCTTCTCTCTATCAATATTATCAAATGCATTAGTAAAATCAATGAACACTAAATGGGTTTCCCTAATATACACCGCTTCCCGATTATTTGTTTTATTATAAATATTGCAACTGTTGTCGATCTGCCCCTCTGAAGTCCTATTTGTTCTTCACCTAACAAACTTTCACCTATAACCTGTAACTCTTGTTCACTATTCTTGCATAAACTTTGTATGCGCTATCAAGTAAGCTGCTTCCTCTAAAGTTCTCGCAGCTGTCGCGGTCTCTTTTTTAAATAGTGATATACTGCAGACTCAGTATTCGAACGCAGACACTTGACATTCGCGAGCAGTGCTGTGTTAATTGACAGCCTTGGCCATCTAACACGACAATAAAAAATTTTTCTTCTAGCTCTTTTCTTTCACACTGAGCTTTAAGTCAGTGTGTGAAGCGTGCCCGGGTGACTCAATTAGTGGAGCACTGCTCAGAAAAGCCATATGTTTGCATTAGATCGACGGTACGGAAACATTTTTCAGCTTGTCACAAATATCTCTCCAATAATCCCAACGTCTTCTCATATCGTCTTCCTGCCGTACATTGTCATCATGATACAGTTCACTCACTTGGCGATGTAACCCGTTCGAGGCAGTGGGCAACATAAGACGCCATCAGGTTCCCCCATTCCGCCCTGTCTTGAGCTTCCCGTTGCCAGTTGAGCCCAGCTGTCTTTAATCTTTTTCTCATCTGTCCTACGGTGTTCCCCTCTGTCTCCTTTTAGTAAACTGGGATCCAAACTAGTATTTGGTCCGACCATCCCCCAGCCTTTCTTCGAACGACGCGATCAGCCCACAGCCATTTCAAGGTATTAGCTCTGACCTTTGTTGTACGTCTTATTATCAAGTGCTTTCTTTCTGTCTTTCATTGTGTAGTTCACCATCGATCTTTCCTTTCCTCTCTGACCTAGTACGAGTCTTCTAACAGCGATCTCATTTAACGTTCCTGTCTAACGGCCATACTTCTTTACTGGTAGTATACATTGGTCAAAAACTTTTTTCTTTAGCTCAGGAGACATCTTAGACCTCACATCTGAATAGTATCTCCCGCAAGCTTTGCAGTGCAGTTTAATACATGGTAATATTTCTGGTTTTAAGTTCCCTTTCAAGCGTACAGATACACGTATTATATGATCATTTGCAGTTGTATGTTTGTTGTTGTTGTGGTCCTCAGTCCTGAGACTGGTTTCATGCAGCTCTCCATGCTACTCTATCCTGTGCAAGCTTCTTCATCTCCCAATACGTACTGCAGCCTACATCCTTCTGAATCTGCTTAGTGTATTGATCTCTTGCTCTCCCTCTACGATTTTTACCCTCCACGCTGCCCTCCAATACTATATTGGTGATCCCTTGATTCCTCAGAACATGTCCTACCAACCGGTCCCTTCTCCGTGTCAAATTGTGCCACAAACTCCTCTTCTCCCCAATTCTATTCAATACCTCCTCATTAGTTATGTGATGTACCCACCTAATCTTCAGCATTCTTCTGTAGCACCACATTTCGAAAGCTTCTATTCTCTTCTTGTCCAAACTATTTACCGTCCATGTTTCACTTCCATACATGGCTACATTCCATACAAATACTTTCAGAAACGACTTCCTGACACTTAAATCTATACTCGATGTTAACAAATTTCTCTTCTTCAGAAACGATTTCCTTGTCATTGCCAGTCTACATTTTATATCCTCTCTGCTTCGACCATCATCAGTTATTTTACTCCCTACATAGCAAAACTCCTTTACTACTTTAAGTGTCTCATTTCCTAATCTAATCCCCTCAGGATCAGCCGATTTAATTTGACTACATTCCATTATCCTCGTTTTGCTTTTGTTGATGTTCATCTTATATCCTCCTTTCAAGACACTGTCCATTCCGTTCAACTGCTCTTCCAAGTCCTTTGCTGTCTCTGACAGAATTACAATGTCATCGACGAACCCCAAAGTTTTTACTTCTTCTCCATGAATTTTAATACCTACTCCGTATTGTTCTTTTGTTTCCTTTACTGCTTGCTCAATATACAGATTGAATAACATCGGGGAGAGGCTACAACCCTATCTCACTCCTTTCCCAACCACTGCTTCCCTTTCATGCCCCTCGGCTCTTATAACTGCTATCTGGTTTCTGTACAAATTGTAAATAGCCTTTCGCTCCTTGTATTTTACCCCTGCCACCTTCAGAATTTGAAAGAGAGTATTCCAGTTAACGTTGTCAAAAGCTTTCTCTAAGTCTACAAATGCTAGAAACGTAGGTTTGCCTTTTCTTAATCTTTCTTCTAAGATAAGTCGTAAGGTTAGTATTGCCTCACGTGTTCCAACATTTCTACGGAATCCAAACTGATCTTCCCCGAGGTCCGCTTCTACCAGTTTTTCCATTCGTCTGTAAAGAATTCGCGTTAGTATTTTGCAGCTGTGACTTATTAAACTGATAGTTCGGTAATTTTCACATCTGTCAACACCTGCTTTCTTTGGGATTGGAATTATTATATTCTTCTTGAAGTCTGTGGGTATTTCGCCTGTCTCATACATCTTGCTCACCAGATGGTAGAGTTTTGTCATGACTGGCTCTCCCAAGGCCATCAGTAGTTCTAATGGAATGCTGTCTACTCCCGGGGCCTTGTTTCGACTCAGGTCTTTCAGTGCCCTGTCAAACCCTTCACGCAGTATCTTATCTCCCATTTCATCTTCATCTACATCTTCTTCCATTTCCATAATATTGTCCTCAAGTACATCGCCCTTGTATAAACCCTCTATATACTCCGTCCACCTTTCTGCCTTACCTTCTTTGCTTAGAACTGGGTTGCCATCTGAGCTCTTGATATTCATACAAGTAGTTCTCTTCTCTCCAAAGGTCTCTTTAATTTTCCTGTAGGCAGTATCTATCTTACCCCTAGTGAGACAAGCCTCTACATCCTTACATTTGTCCTCTAGCCATCCCTGCTTAGCCATTTTGCACTTCCTGTCGATCTCATTTTTGAGACGTTTGTATTCCTTTTTGCCTGCTTCATTTACTGCATTTTTATATTTTCTCCTTTCATCAATTAAATTCAATATTTCTTCTGTTACCCTAGGATTTCTATTAGCCCTCGTCTTTTTACCTACTTGATCCTCTGCTGCCTTCACTACTTCATCCCTCAAAGCTACCCATTCTTCATCTACTGTATTTCTTTCCCCCATTCCTGTCAATTGTTCCCTTATGCTCTCCCTGAAACAGTTGTATAGTATCAACAAATTTGTTTTGTAGCTCATCCGTCGTGATCTCTATTTTGTCATAGTAAACTTCTAAACCAACTACAGAGCAACCTAACCCTCCAACAATAAATATACATCCATATATATAATAAAAATGGTAGTACAGGGTGACAATTATTGAATTATATGAAATAAAATCGTCATAACGTCTGAACGTTTTGCATTAGGAAGTCCAAACTGCACGGTTGGCCGAAGAGGATGATGGGAAATACAGTACTATGGGTTTGGTTTGGTTTAGCGGCGAAGCACACTTTCATTTGGATAGGTTCGTCAATGAGCAAAGCTGGTGCATTTGGGGAATAGGAATCCGCTTTTCGCGATCGAGAAGTCTCTTTAGTCTCAACGGATGACTATGTGGTATGCAGTGTCCAGTCACGGAATAATCTGTGCGATATTATTTGATGGCATGGTGAGAACCGAGCGGTATATGAAGATTTTGGTAGACGATTTCATCCCCATTATCCAAAGTGACCCTGATTTCGATAAGATGTGGTTCTTGGAAGACGGAACTAGACACCATCGAAGCAGGAGAGTGTTTGATGTGCTGGAGGAGCACTTTGGGAACCGCATTCTGGTTCCGGGATACCCAGAGTGTACCTTTTGATACGACGCACTTAATGTAAACATGTATCATCACAGGGTATTTAACAATAATGTAATTTTCGTTGCTACATTTGATAACGGTTACAATGCAATCCGATCATTCGACATAATGTTTTTGTAAGATAACCTTTAAAGTGCATAGTCGAGCTGTGCTTGTAATTGGTGCTTGTGTGCAAAGGACTGCATTTCTTGGACTCACATAAACCCTTATGCTTGCTGCATCAATATTCCTTGTCTCATTCTGAGCTATTAGGGAGCTCTGTTCAGAACCTTGGTATTTCCAAACAACACACCTTCGGAGATCTGTAGCTGCTGGCGGCCCTCTCGACGTTTACCTGTTGGTGTTCAACACCAGCCAGACGCTCACTCCTGCTAATCCTTCATTTGTCCGTAGGCCCTCGTCATGCCGACCTCGGCGGAACCCAATACTGTTTCCGTATCTGTATCTACACAGATACTCCGCAAGCTACCGTAAAGTGCGTTGTGGAAGGTACCCTGTACGAGTACTAGTCATATCCTTTCGTGTTCCACTCGGAAACAGTGCGAGGGAAAAACAGCTATCTTTACGCCTCCGTATGAGCCCTAATATTTCGTATCTTATCTTTGCGGTCCTTATACGCAATGTATGCAGTAGAATCGTTTTTCAGTCACCTTCAAATACACGTTTTTCGAACCTGACAGTGACAAATCTAGCAACCCGCCTGTTAATGACTTCGATGTCTTCCTGTAATGTGACCTGATACGTATATCAAACACTTGTGCAGTACTCAAGAATGGGTCGCACTTGTGTCCTAATTGCATTCTTGTTTGGAGATGACCCACACTTTCCTCAAATTCTCCCAGCAAACCGAAGTCGACCATTTGCTTTCCCTACCACAATCTTCACATGCTGCCAACCTCCGTCCATATGCACACTGCACAATGAACAGTTTTCTGTAGTAATTCCCTTTTGGAAGCGTCTCCCGATAGGGAACCGAAAAAAGCAAATGTGTGTGTAATCTTATGGGACTTAAGTGCTAAGGTCATCAGTCCCTAAGCTTACACACTACTTAACCTAAATTATCCTAAGGACAAATACAGACACCCATGCCCGAGGGAAGACTCGAACCTCCGCCGGGAGCAGCCGCACAGTCCATGCCTGCAGCGCCCTAGACCGCTCGGCTAATCCCGAGCGGCGAAAGGGAAGCATCCTCGGCATTACTGAGCAGTTTAAATTAATGGCTATGCTTCTTCGGCGCTCTGGTCTTTCCACAATAGTCGTTATGGACCGACTTTTATTGTTTGCGTTTTCAGGCCTTACTACAGTAGTGGAAGCTTCTCTGATTCCCCAGATTTCACAAATATCAGCTTGAGGCTCTGTAACCAGCCTTGTCACATCAAAAAATACACCACGTGTGTGGGAGATCGAATTTCAACGTTTACCACGCACTAACGGAAAAAAAAGTCGCAGCACCAAGAAGGAGATGTGCGATATAAATGAAAGTTGGGACCCGTGTTTCCATACCTGAAAGATGATGCCTATTCAGATTTCGCTTCAGGCACATAAAGGTGGCGCTAGTAGCAACACGACGATGTAAATCAGGTTTGCTTTAAATACACTCTACAACGGTCGTGAGTGTAGTGAGTTGATGTTAGTCGAGAATGCTTTAAGGCGACAAAGACGCCGTTATCATCACCCCGACTAGTTTGAACGAGATCGTGTAGTAGGGCTACGAGAAGCTTAATGTTACTTCTGCGATACCGCAGAAAGATCTGGCTGGAATGTAGTCACTGTACATGACTGCTGGCAGAGGTAGTTACGAGAATGTACGGCCGCAAGAAGACGGTGCTCCGGACGAAAACGTGGCACTACCTAGAGGCAAGACGGAGTGTGTGTCTGGCGCATCGTAACTGCAACTGCAGCAGTTTCAGCGACAGTGACACAAAGAACTGTTACAAATCGGTTGCTTCAACAGCACCTCCGAGTGAGGTATCCTGAAGCGTGCATTCCACTGAGCGCAAACCAGCGCCATTTGGGACTTGAGTGGTGTCAAGCGAGAGCTCATTGGAGGACAGGGTGCCAGGGTGCAGGTCTGACGAAAGCTGGTCCTACCTCGGTGCCAGTGATGGGTGTGTGTTGGTTAGAAAGAGGCCAGTTGAGGACTGCAACCAACCTGTCTGCGTGCTACACACACTGCACCTACACCTTGTAATGGTTCTTTATTTCCGTGACCATTACGGCACTCCAACCCCAGTTCTCGATACCAGCAATATCGTTCTACTTTTCTGCGAAGTAACAGACATATTTTTGTGACAATATTCACATTTGGTTTTATTAATGTATAGGTACTCCGATGTGTCGATATATTACAGTGATATGATTCTAGTGTGTATTCATTTCTGTGAGACTGTCATAATCTTTGACTTACTTGTAACCGTTTTGGCGCTAATGCGCACAGAGCAGTCTTTGTTTCACTTTGCAGAAGTTAAGTTGTTATTTCGCTTTGTAAAAGTACAGTCAAGTGTTGTGTTTGGTTAAAGTGGAAATTAAATATATGAAGATTGATAAAAAACTGTTTCGTTGATGATGTGACAATTAAGAAGAAGTATATGTGAATTTACAAATAAAAATGTGGATCGTGAACACCAAGTCAAAAATTATTTCTACCTAACCATTGTTCTGATCTGAGACTGTTTGATCATTAAGAATTTCCTGAAAAACGCATTTGTTAGGTCTTCAAATATTACTAAAATACAGATCTGAACCTTCTAGCAGTCAAAGTGGAATCACCCTAGAATCAACAAGATGACCCATAACAACTTCGACGAAATATACGTGGGAATCCATTCAAGATAAGTGCCAAAATTAATGACTTTTTTACAGTGACTTCTTTATTTCCGTTCTGACGATACCATCCACAGTGAATAACTTTGTTGTTGCCCGATAACGCGAACATATGCTGCGTGAGCAGCATTACTAATCTGATTTCTAACCTACTTTGCAAGTGGTGGTATTGTGAAGTTACAGTTTGGGATGCAATATCGCACGACAGCAGGAGCATTTTTCGTGGCTATCCCACGCACCCTGGCTGCAAATTTATATGTCATTCTGATGATGTGCTCTCTTGTGCTGCCATTTATGAACGCTCGCGCACACCCAGCATGCTCTACAGGGTATCGACATCTTGCTTTGGCCTGCTCGATCACCAGATCTGTCTCCTATCGAGTACATAAGTGACGTCACAGGACAATTCCAGCGTCATCCACAACCACCATTAACCGTCCCTGTTCTGACTGACCAAAAGCAACAGGTGTGGAACTCTATCCCGCAAACTTGACACCCGCCACCTGTACAACAAAATGCATGGACGTTTGCATCCCTGCGTTCAACATTCACCTTCCATTAATGTACCAGCAATTCACATTTGCAATGGGTTTTCTCCCGCCTGCGTTAACCTGTGACCTTGCAGTCTTAGTCACTTAAATACATTACGTAGACAAATGTATTCCCGAAATTTCATTACTCTACATGATGTACTTTTTGGCGGTGGGATTCTTTCCCGTCAGTATGTTTTCCCGTAATCTGAAAGGCTTCTGATAGAATAAGCGAGCGCGACATCACTCTGTTAATTAAGCTGACATACGCTTCCACCATATGGCACGCTGATATTGAATGGACTACTGCGAAAGCAGACGTCCTCTGCCGGTCACACAATAACTGATAGCTGCAGACACATTTCCTCTCATGTGAGAAAGATTACGTGATGCTTCTTGTCTTTTATGCTCACCATTTGTCGCCATCGCCTACTGCAACGAACTCTGTTGCAGAAACACAAACTGCTAACAGATTTGTTTTGGAGATTAATCTAGCTTCAGTATGAACAAGATAATCTTATGTCTGTTGCGTTTCACGACAAATTACATTAAATATCGCGATTTACTTGCTGCAGTGAGAGGAGAACATATGGTCGTGGATTAGGCTGATTGACTGCACTGAATTTAGTAAGTTACCTGCATATCTGTACAGAGAATTGTATTTCCCTGTCTAAAGCATTTTCTATCGACACTTTCACTGACAGTTGCTCACGACCTAGGAAGTATGACAGCTGCAGTGCAGCAGATTTCGGTGCTTGTGAGTCCATTCCCTCGAAACGGTGGCGTTCAACTGTTGGCTCATTAAGAGGTATTACCCTTTTCGACCCTTCGGTCTTCTGACAGGCTTGATACTGCCAACCACGAATGTCTCTCCTGAGCTAATTTCTTCACTTTAGAGAAGTACTTTCAACCTACGTCCTCAATTATTTGCTGGATGTATTCCAGTCTCTGTCGTTCTCAACAGTTTTTAGGCCCTACAGCTCCCTCTAGTACCATGGAAGGTATTCCCTGATGTAACAGATGTCCTATCATCCTATCCCTTCTCCCTGTTAGTGTTTTCCATATATTCCTTTCCTCTGCGATTCTGTGCAGAACCCCCTCAGTCTTTACGTTATCAGCCCACTTGATTTTCAGCATTCTTCTATAGCACCTCATGCTTCTATTCTCTTCTGTTCCGATTTTCCAATAGCCCATGTTTCACAACCATAAAATCCTGTGCTCAAAATTTACATTCTCAGAAATTTCTTCCTCAAATTAAGGCCTATACTAGCCGACTTCTTTTAACCATGAGTGCCCTTTTTGCCAGTGCTACTCTGCTTTGATCTCCTCCTTGCTCCGTCCGTCATGGGTTATTTTGCTGCCTAGGTAGCCGAATTCATTAACTTAATCTACTTCCTGACCATCAATCCCGACGTTCTCATTTCTGCTACTTCTCATTACTTTCGTCTTTCTGAGATTTACTCTTAGTCCATATTCTGTACTCATTAGACTTTTCATTTCACTCAATAGAACTTGTAATTCTTGCTCACTTTCACAGATGACAACAATGTCATGAGCGAATCTAATCATTGATATCCTTTCACTTTGAATTTTCATTCCACTCTTGAACTTTTCTTTTATTTCCATCATTGTTTCTTCGATGTACAGATGGAACGTCAGCGGCCTTGCCGCAGTGGTAACACCGGTTCCCGTCAGATCTCCGAAGTTAAGCGCTGTTGGGCTGGGCTAGCACTTGGATGGGTGACGATACGGTCTACCGGGCGCTGTAGGCAAGTGGGGTGCACTCAGCCATTGTGAGGCGAACTGGGGAGCTACTTGACTGAGCAGTAGCGGCTCCGGTCTCGTAAGCTGACATGTGGACGGGAGAGCGGTGTGCTGACCGCATGCCCCTCCATATCCGCATCCGATGACGCCTGTGGATTGAGGATGACACGGCGGCCGGTCGGTACGGTTTGGCTTTCCAAGGCCTGTTCGGACGGTGTTTAGTTTATAGATGGAACAATAGGCTCTTCTGACTACATCCCTGTCTTACACCCTTTTTAATCTGAGCACTTGGTCCTCCACTCTTGTTATTTCCTCTTGGCTCTTGAACATATTGTATGTTACCCGTCTCTCCCTACAGCTTACACCTGTTTTCCTCTGAATTTCCAACATCTTGCACCATTTTACGTTGTCGAAAGTCTTTTCCAGGTCGACATACGCTGTGTCATGTGAGAAAAGTGTGAGTTGGGTTTCACATGATCGATGTTTTCAAAATCCGTGCTGGTTTGCACTGAGGAGGTCATTCTGTGCAAGAAATTTCGTTATGTTTGAACTCAGAATATGGTCTAAGATTCTAGAATATCTCGATATCCAGGATATTGAACAGTAGTGTTGTGGATCACTTCTAATACCTTTCTTGTAGATGGGTGTGACCTGTGCCTCTTTTCCAAAGAACTGGACAACGTTTTTTGTTCGAGGGGTCTACGATAGAGTTTTGAAGAGGGGCTAACTCAGCCGAAAATTCAGTACAGAATCTGACTGGGATTCCACCGGGCAGTTGTAACGATTTCAGCTGTTTCTCAACACCACAGGCACATGTACTTATTTCGTTAATCTTTTCAGTGGTACGATGATTAAATTGCGGCAGTTCTTCTGGGTTTTCCTTTGTAAACGAACATTTGAAAACAGAATCAAACATTTCAGCTTTTGCTTTGCTACCCTCAGTTTGAGTTGCTGTCTCATTCACTAGGGACTTGACACTAACTTTGATGCCACTAACAGCCTTTACATACGACCAGAATTTCTTTGGATTCTGTGAAAAATCACTTGACAATGTTCTGCTACAATTGTCATTGGAGGCATGACGCATTGCTCTTTTGACAACCAAAGGCATTTCATTCAACATCTCTATATCTATACCCCTACGCTTTGTTGTACACCTATTATGCACTACGCTCTGTGTTTTTAAAAGTTCGTTTACAGTGACTGCATACCACGGAGGTTCCCTCCTATTACGAACAGCTCTACTAGGTACATATCTGTCTAGTGCATGGTCAACAATTCTTTTGAACTTGACCCCGAGTTCCTCTACATTCTCCTGCCCTGAGCTGAAAGTTTGAAGTCGCTCATTGAGATATGGAAGTACCGATTTTTATCTAGTTTATTGAACTTATATATCTTTCTGCTTGTTCTATTTGTCCTTTGTGGTTTGGTAATCATTGATGACACAACCGCGTCATGGTCACTGATACCAGTTTCGATATGGACATCCTCAAAGAGGACAAAATTGTAGTTTTCCCAATCAACTGTTGGATGATTAAAGTCTCCACTGCTGGTTACAGTTTGGCTGGTAAACTGAGGTTTTCTCTAAAGTTTTCGGTTACATTAGGAGATGAGTGTGGTGGGCGATAGAAGGATCCAGTTACCATTTTACGCCCACCCCTGATTCTGAGGCTTGCCCAAACAATCTCGCACGTAGCTGCAATTTCTACCTCGGTCGATTTGAGTTTCTTGTCTACTGCGACAAATACACCACCTCCATTTCCCATTAGTCTATCCTTTAGATACACACTTTAATTTTCCCCAAACCTCTCACTGCTATAAACTTCAGGTATCAATCAGCTTTCTGTAACTGGTATTATGTGAGCTTCACTGATTTTCACGAGCTTTTACGTTTTTTCATCTCGTAACTTCTTTTTAAGACACTATCCTTCACTTTCAATTGATTTCCCAACTCCTCTACCGTCTCTAACACAGTTTCAATGACATCAGCAAACTTCAAAGTTTTCGTTTCATCTTTCTACAAGTCTCTTCCCATTTTCGCCTCGGTTTCCTTTACTGCATGCTGAGTAGATGTACATCGAGCATAGGCTACAATCTTTTCTCACTCCTTTCTTAACTATTGTCTGCCTTTCATGTCCATTGACTATTACAACTGCAGCCTGGTTGTTGTACAAGTCATCTACAACTTTGCATTTTATCCCTACTGACATCAAAATTTCAAAGAAGAATTCCAGTCAACACTATCGAAATCTTTCTACAAATGGTTTAAATGTTAACTTATTTTCAATTATCTTACAAGTCATCCGTCCATTATTGTCCCGAGTGTTCCCACGTTTCTTCAGAACTTATTTTTAAACCTCGTCGAAGTCGGCTTCTAGGAGTCTTTGTGATTCGGAAAATTTGTGTTATTATCTAGCAGCAATGACGGTATTCTGGTATGGTAAAAATTCGTGAAATGGGTGATGAGTTTGAACACCAGACCTGGCACTTGGAATCTGAACTAGGTCTTTCCAACAGGGTCGAATGTTGTAGCATCCATAAAAACGCAATTATGGAAAGTTACTTTTATATTTGGAACTGTTTGTGTTGTTTCATATAATTTCTGCACAGAAATAAGAGTTAAGGTCATGAATCGGAATGATTATAGCAATATTGCTTTTGGATAAACCTTCAGCCGTGTATAGCAGGATCTTTACAATGGCAACAAGCCCGTCTATCTGTGAGGATGAAAAAGTTATTTCCGTCTGCGCTACGTACCTACTCTGTCACAACTATGATCGCATCTTCGCGAAACAACATACAAAATTACACTTAGTGTACCTTTCAGCGCTTAAATACACAAAGAGAATTATTATAATGAGTGAACACAGGTCTTCAAACTACAATATGAAACAGCTGCGTAATAATTTACGTTATTTGCTTAACACTTGTCTTGCAGTAAAATTACGTAAACGACGCGTTCCTGAGAGACTGACATGGTATATGTATGGAATCGTTGGAACATGAATGCTAAGAGGAGAAGGCGAAGTGTGTGTCCTGCTCGTTCTAAGTATCAGATAGGAAAAGGGGAAACTGTAACACGAAAAAATCGTACATCGGTAATTACATTTGCTAGTAGACAAATCAGCATCAGCGATAAATATCTTTGTTGCACTAGTAACTTGTGTGCGTCAGTGATCAATGCAATATAAAATTTAACTTGACATACAGCAAAAAATAGTGTAGTATTCTGCTATGAGGGTCTCAGAATATGTAATAATGAACTAGATTTCTAACAAAAGACTGGATTGGGGTGTGGCGGAGACGCGATACTTCGCAAGTGCCGTACTCTGCAGTATTTCAGCATGTGCTCTCATGGTGTCCGGTGGACGCTTCTGCAGCACCAGACACCATCAGAGCACGTACATACGAGAATTCGCTCTTTCCTTCCACAAACAGTGTAGTCGAAACTGCTGTTCACCCGACAGCCGTTTCATCAGGGGATTATGAGCCTCAGCGTTTCATCAGCTCACCCGATAGAACGCGTCACGCACGCATTGGAGCCGGCAGAAACCCCTTCGCTTTTGACGGACTCTTATCGCTTTTACTCTGGATTAGGTTATCGGAAATGGGGTATCTCCAGCACTCGATGAAATTGTCGCTATCGCTTCCCACTCATCGTTTTCAAAACATTGACACCGTCCTACTCGAAGCCAATGAGTGTGACCATTGATCGCTTATCTGTAACTGATAATATAATCAGTGCCCCCAGACTTCTGCTTTTAGATAACATGACCTTCTGAACCCGTGCCTGGAGCACCAGCGCTATCTAATGTTGTTGTCGTTGTTCAAGTTACTATAAAAGATATAGTGCATGAATAAGGCCAAAAAGGCAGGCATGGGGAGATGTCTCTTTCATGCTAACTACTGAATCGTACACCGTACTTATTACCTGCAATTCGGTACAATAATAATCTGAACAATTTTCGATCAATAGAATGCAGTGTGCTACACTCGTCTGTGAACATTCGACAAAAACGAAAGTAGCATCGGGAGTTTCCGGAGAAAAGACTGTGGGACTGCTAACGTTTTATCAGATACGCGCTTCCGCACTATCACAGTGATGGCTGGAGATGCCGTTGTCTGTAGGAAAGCGTTTTCCTTGTACGATCTTAAGGTAATGCGAAAAAAGAGCATTATTTTCACTTGGTAGAATGAGTGATATACGGGTAAATGAAATTAGATTTGTTGGAAAGGTTTTGGAGAAGTCCAGCGCAGAGTCCACGTGCGTTTCTCCAGTGGATCGAGCCCTTAAAAGGTAAGCATTACAGCATTCATCGTGCAAATTGAGAGACGCACTTCTTGCACCGCAACGGGGCAAAATAACTCACACAAAAGTGTCATATAGACGCTCAAGAAATCTAACTGATAGTCACTGGTAGAATCAGGATACTACATAAGAAGTACTGTCTGATAGAAGGCGCTATAGGACTCCGACTGATGTAAGCCATTATTTTCTCATCTGTGTAAGAGATAACAAGAGTTTATAACAGTACTGCTTCAGTAACAAGTAACTCTTAAAGCATAGTTTGCTATGACATGAGAAATTAAGCTATATGCGTAAATACGCTTTAAACTTAAATTTATCCATGTTTATGAAATTGTTGGAGATCTGCGATAGCATGTTAAATTTATAATATTAACTGCTACAATCATTTTTACTAATATTCATTAGCACGTTTCGGCAGCACGTACCCATCATGAAGTGCATTATAGTTACATGCACATTACATTAAGCTGAACACTGCTGCAATGTGCATGTAACTGTGATGCCACTAAGACAGCAGCATGCGGACGAAACGTGTCGTGCTAATGCATATTAGTTAAAAGTGACTGAAGAAAGCAAAATACAAAATTATTTGATAAATACATTTTAAATCTGAAACCTTGACCTTCTCATCTATACTAAACATTTAGTCAAACGACTGTTGCTTTGCGCCTAAGGCGTGAGTGGACAGAAGGATTGGAGAAACAAGTATCGCCTTCTTCCCTCCCACTGTCGTTAATGATGGAGTTTAGAAACCGCACTCGGTATTTCTCCTTCACGAAGAAGCTCAGTTACCCTGCTAAGTGGATTTGTTAACTGTCCCGTCAACTGTCTAGAAGTCAGACTTGCTGACCATACTGTGTAGACAGCAAAATTAGCGGCAAAAGGATTTAGCCTAAGAAAGGGTCGCCTTCGTAACAGAGTATAGGTACGTTCCCCAGACCCAACAAGTCGAACTAGTTGGACGAAATTTGCGACATGCTATAAATTCCTATATAGCCTCAACGTTTCTGCGATCTTTCACAGCAACTGCAAATCTAACGAAAGATACGACATACTATATTCTATACCATGTATACTGCATTTCTAACGACAGTGCTAAGCGGGTTGAAATGAATCCTGAGGTAAAAAAAAAAAACTGTATGTGTGAAACTCCGATCCGATGTAAATTAAATAGTTTTTTTGCCTTTCGATTTATTTCGTCCCTTCTAAAAGAAGACTCGGTCATGTGAGTCAGAGTAAAAGTCAGAAGACATAATATTGAGAGATCGAAAGGAAGTAAACATTCATAGCAGTTAGACAAAGTCTGTCACTAACGCCAGCGAAACACTAGGCAAACTAAAGAACACACGTAAGCAAAAAATATACTATATTCTTCTTGAAGTCTCAGGATATTTCTCCCATTTCATACATCTTGCTCACCAGATGGTAGAGTTTTGTCATGACTGGCTCTCCCAAGGCTGTCAGTACATCTAATGGAATGGTGTCTACTCCCAGGGCCTTGTTTCGACTTAGGTCTTTCAGTGCTCTGTCAAATTCTTCACGCAGTATCATATTTCCCATTTCATCTTCATCTACATCCTCTTCCATTTCCATAATATTGCCCTCAAGTACATCGTCCTTGTATAGATCCTCTATATACTCCTTCCACCTTTCTGCTTTCCCTTCTTTGCTTAGAACTGGTTTTTCGTCTAAGCTCTTGATATTCTTACAAGCGGTTCTCTTTTCTCCAAAAGTCTCTTTAATTTTCCTGTAGGCAGTATCTATCTTACCCCTAGTGACATATGCCTCTGTACCCACACATTTGTCCTCTAGCCATCCCTGCTTAGCCATTTTGCACTCCTCGTTAATCTCATTTTTGAGACGTTTGTATTCCTTATTGCCTGCTTCATTTACTGCATTTTTCTATTTTCATCTTTCATCAATTAAATTCAATATTTCTTCTCTTACCCAAGGATTTCTATTACCCCTCGTCTTTTTACCTACTTGATCTTCTGCTGCTTCACTATCTCTCAAAGCTACCCATTCTTCCTCTACTGTATTTCTTTGCCCCATTCTTGTCAATTGTTCCCTAATGCTCTCTCTGGAACTCTCCACAACCTCTGGTTCTTTCAGTTTATCCAGGTCCCATCTCTTTAAATTCCCAACTTTTTCCTGTGTCTTCAGTTTTAACCAACAGTTCATAACCAATAGATTGTGGTCAGTCCACATCTGCCCCTGGAAATATAAAACCTGGTTCCTAAATCTCTGTCTTACCATTATATAATTGCCTGAAACCAGTGTCTCCAGGCCTCTTGCTCGTGTACAACCTTCTTTCACGATTCTTAAATCAGATGTTAGCTATGATCAAGTTATGCTCTGAGCAAAATTCTACCAGGCGGCTTCCTCTTTCATTCCTTACTCCCATTCCATATTCACCTACTACTTTTTCATTCCCTTCACTAAAATTCTACCAGGCGGCTTCCTCTTTCATTCCTTACTCCCATTCCATATTCACCTACTATTTTTTCATTCCCTTCACTATCTGAATAATTTCTTTTACCTCATCATTCATTTATTCAATTTCTTTGTCATCTGTGGAGCTAGTTGGCATATAACCTTGTACTACTGTGGTAGGTGTGGGCTTCGTGTCTATCTTGGCTACAAGAATGCGTTCACTATGGTGTTCCTAGTAGATTACCTGGGCTCCTATTTTTCATTCATTATTAGATCTACTCCTGCATTACCCCTATTTGGTTTTGCTTTTATAACCCTGTATTAGCCTGACCAGTAATCTTGTGTCCTCCTGCCATGGTACTTCGCTAATTCCCACTATATCTAACTCTAACCTATCCATTTCCCTTTTAAATTTTCAAACCTACCTGCCCAATTAAGAGATCTGACATTCCATGCTCCGATTCGTAGAACGCCAGTTATGTTTCTCCTGATAACGACGTCCTCCTGAGTAGTCACCGCCCGGAGATCCGAATGGGGGACTATTTTACCTCCGGAATATTTTACCCAAGAGGACGCCATCATCATTTTTAACCGTACAGTAAAGCTGCATGCCCTCGGGAAAAATTCCGGCCGTAGTTTCCCCTTGCTTTTAGCTGTTCGCAGTACCAGCACAACAAGGCCGTTTTGGTTAGTGTTACAAGGCCAGATCAGTCAATCATCCAGACTGTTGCCCCTGCAACTACTGAAAAGACTGCTGCCCATCTTCAGGAACCACACGTTTGTCTGGCCTCTCAACAGATACCCCTCCGTTGTGGTTACACCTACGCTACGGCTATCTGTATCACTGAGGCACGCAAGCCTCCCCACCAACGACAAGGTCCGTGGTTCATGGTGGGTGGGGGGAACTGGACCATGACGGTACATATATTCCTTAACGAAATTAAACATAAATAATCCACCAGCATTTGCGAAGAATAGTGATATCCACCACTGCAACACTATAGGAAAACACGATTATTCATTATACAGCTCTCTGTTCCTTGGAAAGGAATTCATTATGCAGCAAACAAAAATTTTTGTTCACTTGCCCAGTAACATAGAACGTCTTACAGACAGCAAAGCAAGTTTTAAATCTAACTTAAAATCCTTTCTCCTGGACAACTTCTCCTATTCCATAGACGACGTTATTTAAAAACTGGTAGCATATAAAAGCAAAATCCGAAAAAGGAGAAATATGTACATAAAAACTGACTCTTCAGCATCATTTCGATAAACGAATCGTTCAAATTATCTGCAGCTACATACAGTCTCCGCAAGCTACCGTTCGTTGACTGTGGATCATTAACTAACTAACTATTCTGTTCCTCATTATTTCTATACATTTCAATAATAATCTCTAAGAGATTTTCATCCACATCTTTCATAGCTTCCCACAGTTTTGCTCTAGCAACCGTGTCATAAGCCTTTGCTAAACCTACAAAAGCAGTTTGTGACTCCTTTTCCTCACTATTACAAATTTCTCAGTTAGCTACTGCAAAATAAAGAGCTTTACGGTACATGGTGTATTCTGTCGGAATCAAGTCTGCTCTTCTTCACTATGGCGGGCAACATAGGTATGCAAATGGACTGTTAACGAAGGACCGCCAGAATATCAAGATTCGAGAAATACAATGATGAAGCAAGATGTGGAATGAAGGCAAATGAAACAGTGGTAGACTGAATTCAAGGAAACGGTGGTACGAACGCTTCCTCAGAATTCCAGATCGTCGGCGGCCAATGAAAAGTTTGAATGCAAATAACGTAGCAAGCGTAAAAGCGATAAACCACGACGTTCTTGGAAAGACGTCATAAACGAAATAATGGAGCATCGCGGTGTATGTGAGGAGAACGCGCTGAATAGAAAGGCTTTGCAGCAAGGCTTTGCAGCAAAATGTTGTTATTAATATATATTTGTATTAATTAATCCTAAATAATAATTTTCATTTGCAGTACATTAAGACGTTTTGTAGTTTTTAATGTACTAGTCGTCGCCGCCGCCGCAGATGCCAAAGCTTTCACACACTTTGTCGAAGGTGAATAAAGTTTCTCGCTAAGATGCAACGTGGAAAATCAGAACGTCAGCTGAGAAGCAGTGCGCTTCGTCAAATGCGATCAGAGCAGACGTAAGTGTGTTACGAAGCTGCGTTAGTGCGGCGCGCGAAATGCTTCGAGTACACACTTCGTGCGAGGTCAGACTGTGCTCACGCCTTCCACACAGTCGCTGACTGAGCTGCACCCGTGACAGCCGGGCACTTGTCGCAGGTTTCCGCTGCTGTGCGCGTATTTGTGCGTGGGAAGCTCGCCTTTAAACAACTCACAAGACACGTAAATTACCGAGTCCCGTCGCACACAGCCGCGCTTCACGAACGTTCGACATAAATTAAAGCCCTGTCCGCAGTTAAAGTTAGCCATCCTGTGCAAAGAAGATGCATCGGTCGATACAAAAATAAAACACAACCGGTCATAGGTAAAAAGTTTATATTTAAATCAGAATGAACAGTCGAGAGCGCAATACTATTCGTTTATTAACCGGTTTCGGCTTATGTGAAAGCCATCTTCAGAATTTTTGGCTCCTCGATTGTCTCGTGCAGTACGATCGCGGTATCATGAGCCACCAGCACCAGCCACAAGGGGCCAAAACTTCTGAAGATGGCTTTCACATAAGCCGAAACCGGTTAATAAACGAATAGTATTGCGCTCTCGACTGTTCGTTCTGATTTAAATATAGTATCAGGTCACTGTTTCTTCACAGACTACGTTGTCTAAATTTATGAAAAAGTTGATAGCTCTCTAATAACGGACACAAAGGCTTTGGCTATACTAAAGGATGGGGGGGGGGGGGGAGGGGATGCTATGGGGTACATAGTACATTAGTTCGCATTTTCGCATTTCGGATAAAATGACGTCATGGGGTCAAGGATCTTTGTATATGGGAAGAGCATGTTATTCAGACATTTGGTATAGCATTAATACACTAGTTCTCAAGAATGGTAAATATTATTGCGGTCTCTTTTATTTTTTTAAGAAAAAACGTCGTAACTTCCAATAGTAGAAATTGGTACAGCGTTTTGACAAAAATGCCTTCACACGAAACTTACAAGCGTCATATTCCACTATGCATTTTGTTAGACTATAATGGATGTACGATGCACGCAGTAGTAAGACGTCACACCGGGTATCAACTGTGAAGCGACTCGTAGGTGTTCTGAGGTATAACTGATAAGTCGAGAAAGTTGTACAAGCGAGAGCCGTATACTTCATCACATCCCTGATGCTGTAATTGAATTGCCTGTAACTGAACTTCTAGGTTCTCTTCTCAGTACAATTTCTAACACTGGCACGTGAAAAACATCGTTATTGTCAGATGTTCCATAATCTCCTTCCTCAAGGTGTGGGTGGACAAGTGTGGAGTAGGACTTCAGGAAGATTCGTAAGATGCCTTTGATTGCGAACAACAAAGTTCAGACCTTACCTGCATGCATTAATTGAACGCAATTATATTTCGCTGTAATACCCCTCCATAATATGTGGTTCTCTTCGTATATATATATATATATATATATATATATATATATATATATATATATATATATAATAGAGGGAAACATTCCACGTGGGAAAAATATATCTAAAAACAAAGATGATGTGACTTACCAAACGAAAGCGCTGGCAGGTCGATAGACACACAAACAAACACAAACATACACACAAAATTCAAGCTTTCGCAAGAAACTGTTGCCTCATCAGGAAAGAGGGAAGGAGAGGGAAAGACGAAAGGATGTGGGTTTTAAGGGAGAGGGTAAGGAGTCATTCCAATCCCGGGAGCGGAAAGACTTACCTTAGGGGGGAAAAAGGACGGGTATACACTCGCACACACACACACACATATCCATCCACACATATACAGACACAAGCAGATATATTTCAATGAAATATATATACAGACACAAGCAGATATATTTCAATGAAATATATCTGCTTGTGTCTGTATATGTGTGGATGGATATGTGTGTGAGTGCGAGTGTATACCCGTCCTTTTTTCCCCCCAAGGTAAGTCTTTCCGCTCCCGGGATTGGAATGACTCCTTACCCTTTCCCTTAAAACCCACATCCTTTCGTCTTTCCCTCTCCTTCCCTCTTTCCTGATGAGGCAACAGTTTCTTGCGAAAGCTTGAATTTTGTGTGTATGTTTGTGTGTCTATCGACCTGCCAGCGCTTTCGTTTGGTAAGTCACATCATCTTTGTTTTATATATATATATATATATATATATATATATATATATATATATATTGTAATAATAATAACAGTAATTGTGTATGGCAGGTGCAAGTCTTTCAACCGGATGACACTAGGGCGGGGGAAAGGGAACCTACAGTTTAACGTGGAATCCGAACCACTTGTCATTTCTGGCGACTCCTCACGTAACTGAAAGCAGAAGACTACAATCAACGACGACTATTAACGGTCTTGATGCGTGTTAGAACAGGCAAATCTCTGCATTTGAAAATCATTTTTCTACGGTTTTAGCCGTTCCGGTAGAGGCATATCCCTTGCTAGTTAAAAAATATAGTCTATTTTAGATGCAGAACGGCAAGAAAAGACGAACTAGGTCCAGGAACAACAATAATACTGCTCTACCTGTCATGATAAATAGAAGCAACCGATACTCGTTGTGTTGTATTTTTCACGAAAAGATGGGTGACGTATACGCGTAAAGTGCGAAATACCTGCTAGTTCCTTTCGCTACACGACCCACGGACACATAAGGTGCTACTCGTTTGTCTGTCAGTTTACGGCCAGGCGTACGAGACAGGTGTGTAGTGGGTCGCTGACTTGTTCCCGAGTTGTGTAACACAGACCTTTGTACGTGCCGCAAATTACTCTTACAAACGCGTAAGACGTGCGCAGACTGATGTTTATTGCTGGCGTATCTTCGCAAGATCCAAGGCCACCTTCTTCAGCTACAGCAGTTAGCCGTACGGAATGCTGACCTTCTGTTATTAGCTTCAATTCTTCCCATCTCGTGCACTTTCCAATTGATGGCGAGAGAAGTCACCGCACTGAAATGACATGTGTTTGGCAAACGTGCTGAGCACGATTACTTGACTGCCAAACCCTGTGTTTATCGTAGATAAAGCCGTGTACGATACTGTCTCACAACTTTCAGCGTCATTCTAAAATCACGTCGCCCTTGGTCTAGAAGCCTCCAACCTGGTGCATCAAAGTACGGACCTGCTGACACTTATTTTTAGCCACAACGTATTTACGTTATAAGAAGAATAGACGTATTATCCTCTCGTTTGTTTTGTCCGAGAAAAAGTATTCTTCGCACGGTAGGAAAGTTAGTTGGTAAGTTATTCGCTTCCTCTTTCAAAAGAGACACTACATAAAAGTATGAGTATTCCACGTATAATTCGCTCATAAACGTACTTTGCGTTGGCGTGCCTAACAAGGTGATGTGGTAAGGCGTAAACACTGGTTCGCTGCGACTGCAAATGATATGTAAAAATTACACATTTATCACGCGCAACTCCTTCAATCTACAAGACGGATCTACTGCAGGTTTATGTAGGTATTCCAGTTCGCGTATCGTCAAAATAGCTACTTCATTACTTCCGAACTAAAACAATACTCTTGGATTTTCCTAGTGTGTTCTGTTTGTGTAAAGGTTAAAAGTGCGCCACAGAAACTAGGTTATCTTCCTTTCTTTTCATCGAAGCAAGAGCAATAAGAAGCAGATTTCAACTAATCTGACAGGTCATCAAGAAAACTTCATCTCCAGCACTGTCAATGTTCAGCATCGATGGACAAACTGCAAGAGCATCGTACAATACGCTTTATATGGGTATCTGCAGAGCAAAGTCGTCATGGGTGGAGAAGACATTCCGCGGTTCGACGACCGCGTTAAGCAAAGAGAGCTTCTCTGCAAATTTAAAAAACGCAGCAAAAGCACCACAAAGAAGCAAAAATTAAGGGAAATCAAATTGGCGTAAGAGGGGCTATTTGTGAACCGTTCAACAAATACGAAAGAAACTTTATAGAAAACCATAATTAATTCTGGTCTTACGTTAAAGGAATAGAGGAATCGAAGCCATCTCTCCAGACACTCTGTGGCCGTAATGGAAGTGAAACAGAGAATGGCACAGAAAATGCCGAAATACTAAACATCTTTTGCCAAAACTGTTTCACACAGGAAGATCATACTGCAGTTCCACATTTAAATCGTCGCACGAACGACAAGATGACACATACCGAAATACGCAACCAGGGGATGAAAAAGCTACTGCAATCGCTCAACAGAGGAATGGCTACTGGGTCTGACGCGATACCAGTTCTGTTCTACACAGAGTATGCGAAAGAACTTGCCCCTCTTCTAACAGCGATGTACGGTGGGTCTCTTGAGAAACGAAGCGTCCTGATAGTTGGAACAAAGCAGAGATCATTCCCGTTTTGAAGACGGGTCGTCCAACAGACGCACAAAACTATAGGCCTGTATCTCTGACGTCGGAGTGTGTATTATGCTAGAGTGTTATGACATTTTTGGAGACCGAAAATCTCATCTTTACGAACGAATATGGGTCCCGAAAACAACGATCGTTTGTAATCAAGCTCGTTCTATTCGTCACTAGACACAGCAGATACAGGCGCCCGGGTAGATAACGTGCTTCTTTACTACCGAAAGGGCATTCGACACACTTCCGCTGCAAATCCATAGGCGCAAATCTGTGCGCGCATTGAGTTAGACTAACTAAATGAAAATTAGCTCCTCGCAGAGTGCCAGGGAGAATTCTGCTAAGACCTACAGGTGTACGCCGGACTGCCTCTTCAGAAACTCTTCTCGTAACATTAGGAACACGTCCGTTACACACTCAAGAGCCAAAGGAACTGGTACACCTTCCTCATATCGTGTAGCGTCCCCGCGAGCACGCACAAGTATCGTAGCACGACGTGGCGTGGAGTCGACTAATGTCTGAAGTACTACTGGAGGGAAGTTACACCGTGAATCCTGCAGGGCTGTCCGTAAATCCGTAAGAGCACGAGGGGGTGGAGATCTCCTCTGAACAGAACGTTGCCAGGTATCCCACATATACCCAATAATACAGGTTGAGTCACCTAACATTACCGCTGGATATATTTCGTAAACCACATGAAATACTGACGAATCGATTCCACAGACCGAACGTGAGGAGAGGGGCTAGTGTAATTGGTTAATACAAACCATAAAAAAATGCACAGAAGTATGTTTTTTTAACACAAACCTACGTTCTTTTAAATGGAACCCCGTCAGTTTTGTTAGCACATCTGAACATATAAACAAATACGTAATCAGTGCCGTTTGTTGCATTGTAAAATGTTAATTACATCCGGAGATATTGTAACCTAAAGTTGACGCTTGAGTACCACTCCTCCGCTGTTCGATCGTGTACATCGGAGAGCACCGAATTACATAGGGATCCAAAGGGAACAGCGATGGACCTTAGGTACAGAAGAGACTGGAACAGCACATTACGTCCACATGCTAACACCTTTTTATTGGTCTTTTTCACTGACGCACATGTACATTACCATGAGGGGTGAGGTACACGTTCGACGGGCGTTGCATAGGACGTGGAGGACGCATAAATTGGCCAGCCCGTTCTCCTGATCTTACACCTCTGGACTTCTTTCTGTGGGGTACATTAAAGGAGAATGCGTACCGTGATGTGCCTACAACCCCAGAGGATATGAAACAACGTATTGTGGCAGCCTGCGGCGACATTACAACAGATGTACTGCGGCGTGTACGACATTCATTACGCCAGAGATGGCAATTGTGAGCAGTAAATGATGGCCACCACATTGAACATCTATTGGCATGACATGTCGGGACACACTCTATTCCACTCCGTAATTGAAAACGGAAACCACGTGTGTACGTGTACCTCACACCTCATGGTGATGTACATGTGCGTCAGTGAAAAAGACCAATAAAAAGGTGTTAGCATGTGGACGTAAAGTGCTGTTCCAGTCTCTTCTGTACCTAAGGTCCATCGCCGATCCCTTTGGATCCCTACGTAATTCGGTGCTCTCCGATACACACGATCGAACAGCGGAGGAGTGGTACTCAAGCGTCAACTTTAGGTTACAATATCTCCGGATGTAATTAACATTTTACAATGCAACACACGGCACTGATTACGTATTTGTTTATATGTTCAGATGTGCTAACAAAACTAACGGGGTTCCATTTAAAAGAACGTAGGTTTGTGTTAAAAAACATACTTCCTTGCATTTTTTTGTGGTTTGTATTAACCAATTACACTAGCCCCTCTCCTCACGTTCGGTCTGTGGAATCGATTCGTCAGTATTTGATGTGGTTTACGAAATATATCCAGCGGTAACTTTAGGTGACTCACCCTGTATATGCCTGAGGAGTTTGCTGGCCAGCGGAAGTTTTAAACTCAGAAGAGTCTTCCTGGAGCCTCTCTGAAGCAATTATGGACGAGTGGGGTGTAGCATTATCTTGCTGGAATTTCCCAAGTCCGTCGGAGTGTACAATGGTGTTGAATGGATGCAGATGATCAGACAGGATGCTTACGTACGTGTCACCTGTCAAAGTCGTGTCTAGACGTTTCAGGGGCCCCATATCACTCCAACTGCACACGCCTCACGCCATTACAGAGCCCCCACCAGCTTGAACAGTCCCCTGCTGACATGCAGGGTCAATGGATTCATGAGGTCGTCTCAATACCAATAAACGTCCATCCGCTCGATGCAATTTGAAACGAGACTCTTCCGATCAGGCAACATGTTTCCAGTCATCAATAGTCCAATGTCGTTGTTGACGGACCCAGGCGAGGCTAAAAAGCTTTGTGTCGTGCAGTCATCAAGTGTACACGATCGTTCCTTCGGCTCGGAAAGCCCATATCGATGATATTTAGTTGGTTGGTTCTCACGGTGACACTTGTTGACAGCCCAGCACTGAAATCTGCAGCAATTTGCAGAAGGTTTGCATTAATGTCACGCTGAACGATTCTCTTCAGTCGCCGTTGGTCTCGTACTTGCAGGACCTTTCTCCGCCCGCAGCGATATCAGATATTTAATGTTTTACCGGATTCCTCATATTCATGGTAAACCCTCGAAATGGTCATACAGGAAATGGTTCAAATGGCTCAGAGATCTGTGGGACTTAACATCTGAGGTCATCAGTCCCCTAGAACTTAGTACTACTTAAACCTAACTAACCTAAGGACATCACACACATCCATACCCGAGGCAGGATTCGAACCTGCAACCGTAGCACGTACGGGAAAACGCAACTTCATCGCTACCTCGGAGATGCTGTGTCCCATCGCTCGAGCGCCGAATATAACACCACGTTCAAACTCACTTAAATCTTAATAAGCTGCCATTGTGGCAGCAGTAACCGATCTAACAACTGCGCCAGACACTTGTGTTATATAGGCGTTACCGACTGTAGCGGCGTATTCTGCCTGTTTACATACCTCTGTATTTGAATACGCATGCCTATACTAGTTTCTCTGGCGTTTCAGTGTATATTGACCTAGTACTTAACGTCAGGAGTTCCATAAAGCTATTCGCAGATGATGCTGTTGTATACGGAGAAGTCGAGACGATATAAAATTGCGGCGGAATGCAGAAAAATCTGCAGGAGATTAAGACTTGTTGGTGCAGGGAGAGGCAATTGATCCGCAGTATATACAAATGTAATGTATTGCGAATACATGAACAGAAAGACCCATTATTGTATGATTACATTGTAGCAAAATCATTGGAAGCAGTTACTTCCATAAAATATCTAGTAGTGTGCGTGTGGAGCAGATTTGAAGTGGAACGAAGACATAAAATTAATCGCGAGTAAGGCAGATCCCAAACTGAGATTTATTGCAAGAATCCTCAGGAAATGGCGTCTATCAACAAAGGAAGTAGCTTGTAACACTTTCGATAAATACTTGAGTATTGCTCGTCAGTATGGGTGCCGTACCAGATAGGAATAATACAGGAAATAGAGAAGATACAAAGAAGAGCAGCACGTTTCGTTACAGGTTCACTTACTAAGCGTGAAAGCGCGACGGGGATGCTCAGCTAACTCAAGTGGCAGACGCTGTAGGAGAGGCGCTCTGCATCTCATTACGGTCTGCTGTTGAGGTTCCGAGAGCGTACATTCCTAAAATATATTGCTTCCGCTACGTATATCTCGCGAAAATACGATCAAATTAAAATTATAGAGATTCGAGCCTGCACAGAGGCTTACCAGCAATCATTCCTCGCGCGAACGATCTGCGACTGGAACAGGAAAAGGGAGAAGTGACACACGTACACAAATTACCCTCCGCCACACACCGTAAAGTGATGTGAGAACTATATATGTAAATGTAGATGAACTACGACTCCGACCCTTTGAGGGCTGAAGCAACATAAAAATTTATCGAATTACTGTGAACAAATAAAAATACACAGGCGTCCGAAATTAAAGCAGCGAACGCAAATTTTGTAAGGTTGCTTTTATTTTGGCACAAAACACTATAAACGGGTGATAGTAAAGTAGAAACAACGCAAAGAATTCAGAACGTAAACAACTGCAACCTGTATAACGGTAGACAAAAATGTTCTTGGTTTTTTCCAGTTCGCCGGCCCCTGTGTCCGAGCGGTTCTAGGCGCTTCAGTCCGGAACCGCGTGACCGCTACGGTCGCAGGTTCTAATCCTGCCTCGAGCATGGATGTGTGTGATGTCCTTTAGGTTAGTTAGGTTTAAGTAGTTCTAAGTCTAGGGGACTGATGACCTCAGATGTTAACTCCCATAGTGTTTTGAGCTATTTGACCCATTTTTTTCAGTTTAACGAATTTGCACACACTTTACGACTACTGATTAATCTAGTCAGTATGGGGTGTGACACCCTCTGGCAGCAGTAAAAGCCTGACGACGACGAGGAATGCTTTGAATGATGTCATCAGTTTCATGTTGAGGCAACAACGGCCATTCTTCCTGCAGAGCTGCTCGCAGTCTTGGAGAATGTTTGGTGGATGTTGAGGCGATGCCAGCCGCCTCACCTCCCTAGTGCACCCCAGACGTGCCCTGTGGGATTCAGTTCGGGCGAGGGAGCAGGCCACGCCAAGCGTGCAATATCTTCCAAGAAAACATCAACCACGCGTGCTCTACTAGGTCGAGCATTATCGGCCAGTAGCACCTCGTAACTACCGCAAATGAGGTCCTAAGATCTCGTCGCGATAGCTGACAGCAGTTAAACCTTGTCGATTAACCTGTACAGCTCCTTGAAGAGGTGTTTGTGTGTTTAATATAATCCCTGCCCACACCATTATGGGTCCCTCCTCGATATCGGTACTTTCCACACTGTTTGGATCCAGAAATCTTGTTCCATGTTCAAAAAAAATGGTTCAAATGGCTCTGAGCACTATGGGACTCAACTGCTGTGGTCATCAGTCCCCTAGAACTTAGAACTACTTAAACCGAACTAACCTAAGGACATCACACACATCCATGCCCGAGGCAGGATTCGAACCTGCGACCGCAGCAGTCGCACGGTTCCGGACTGCGCGCCTAGAACCGCGAGACCACCGCGGCCGGCTTTCCATGTTCCCTCCAGATGCTAATCCATCGAGAATCACTCTCCTGACTAAGCCGCGCGGGATTAGTAGAGCGGGCTCAGGCGCTGCAGTCATGGACTGTGCGGCTGGTCCCGGCGGAGGTTCGAGTCCTCCCTCGGGCATGGATGTGTGTGTTTCTCCTTAGGATAATTTAGGTTAAGTAGTGTGTAAGCTTAGGGACTGATGACCTTAGCAGTTAGGTCCCATAAGATTTCACACACATTTGAACATTTTTTGAACTCTCCTGACTAAATCTGATCTGTGAAAATAACATTGGCCCTCTTTTCTACCACAGTGGTCGTATGTTGATGACTCCACTCTATAAGTTCCCTATTGTGAAGACGCGTCAGAGTTAGACATACAGCTGGATTTCGGCAATAAAGTCCTCTCTGCCGAAGCCTTCCGCACCCCGTTTGTCTCGATACAACGCGTCCAGTGGGTGATGCGAGCTCACATATCCAGTTGCCGTGCAGTACTAAGGCGGTACCGTAGTGAGCCCTTACAGCCAACTGACGGTCCTCTCTTCTGAAGCTACACGTGGTCGGCCCTACCCGGGTCTTCGGGACACAGTTTCGGTCTCTATTAAACTGTCGCCACATCCGAGAAACAACAGAACGTTTCACACCAAGTCATCGAGCCACGTCAGTTTCCGGCTGTCATCCTTCCGTTCTTTCTATGGCCTCCCACAGCAGAGAGTCTGGTAGGTATCTTCTCTGTGCCATATTGCACCGTTTGTGACTGTTTACACAGCGATTGTGCGTGTGGGACTACCCGGCAAACACTGCCTCGTTTCATAGGTGACATCTTCCGTTCAGAACACGATCGTACAGACATCTGGTCGACAGTTTATACGCCGTGAATTAGACACAGGAGAGGGAAATAACTATCTGTTGCCTTAATTTTGGATACCAGTGTAGTTGCTATGGCGGACACTACATTTCTCACTTGTGTCACTGTTGTCTGATAAGCCAGCGTAAGTAATCACTTGATATGATGAATGGTACTGCCCAAGGGCAAATGTGACTCGTCCGTTTCCAACAACTGGAGTAGTTATGAAGACAGTGAGAGTTCGTTTCGTGTCGGAGCGGACAGAAAGCATAACTGCGCAGTTACATCGTTCGCTGTGCGAGAAAAGTCGGTGTCTAAATTCCGGCTCAAATATCCTGGTCCGTTATCTCATCACTCTTCTCCCGTGGCAAGCATCTCATAATGCGTATAAAGCCCGCGCACCTCAGCTCCTGAGCATTTTCGCTCTTTCCGGTGCGTTCCAGTAATAACAAGGCCTAAGTTGTTCTTGGCCCTATCAAGACCTCATTTATTTTGCGGCTGAGACTGAAGAAAACAAAGTCGTTTTCAAATTCCTTTGCAGCTATCGTATTTTTTTCTACTGTGTTATTTCGGCCACAATACAGAGTGCTGCTAATTACTCTAAATGTTGTAAAAACATTTTTCCATCGATATCTCACCTGTATTATGGTACAGTTCCCTTGCCGTATCCCACACAGGAGCTCAGCTATCTCCATACACTACGAGACAGTGCGATGGCAAGAGATCTAAGGGAAAAAAGTAGTTGTCTCGAGTTGTAGCCTCACCGCTTCCCTAAACGGCGAACTGTTTTACCTAGCTCTTTCTCTGAATACGAATACATCCACTCAGCCTCGATCATTGCCCAAAACAAGAGCAAAGTGTTCAATATGATGATAGAAATGGATTAGCAGACAACATCTCTATTTCTTATAATGTTCTTTTCATAATGTGGGGCCACAGTCATAATATATTTCTTTTAAGTCAGTACCGCCGTTAGACTGTTTTTTATTTGCAGTGTTACATTTACACGATCATGATTTAGGCTTTACAATGCCATTATCAAGTGTTTTAAGTGTTATACAGTGCCTTAGATGGCATACTGTCGTATTTAAAATACATTATTTTATAAAAAATCAGATTATAAATTTCGTTCAGTAGTGACCATCTTCAGGATTAAAAAATATCCAGAGGCAGTTTTTTCGTACAAAACATTCCTTACTTAGAAAATACGGCGTCAGAAATCGATTTAAGCAAACACGAAAGGATCACTTACCCGAGTGCACACAGCATACTAAACGTCCCCTTTTTAAACAATTATTCACGAGACTGTGCTTATCCTGACACACAATATTTTTAGCGCAACGCAATCTGACTTAAAATAATCTCTACAAGAGAATGGCCCTGACTAACATTAACCTGTACTTTTCACAAACCACTTACCTCACAAAAATCTTGGTTACTCCCACTACTCCAATACAGCAAGCGCCACTACTGCCAGCTAAATAAAAGATTCAAACTATGGAAGGCACTAACTACTGATAGGGATAGTTAGCAAATGAAAGATATTAATAGAGAACAAACAATGTATTTACCTTGATATCATATATATATATATATATATATATATATATATATATATATATATATATATAGAGCAGTTCATGACAAATTTCAAAACTCCGCCATCTCTCTCCCCACATCCACCACTGCTGGCGGCTCACCAACTGCGCAACGCTACGCGCTGTTCACAGCCAGGTGCCTAACACTACAATGGTTGAGTATTACAACAATGCAAAGCAGCCACAGACTGCTCACAGCACAGCCAGTGATTTTTTATACAGAGGTGGCGTTACCAATAAAAAAACCTAAACAGCCTACTTACAATACTAATTATATCGAGTCGGCACATGTAAAAATGTTGCAGCCACACATATTAGCGACACCAGCCCCGTCATTGCCTTATAAAATTGACGTACCACGTGCTGCGTTGCAACAGAAATGTTGACTCTCTGAAGAAACTATTTATATGCAAAGTGACCCAAGAGGCTATTAAGATCTGAAAATTCAATACTTCAAGGAATAATGTAAGTAGAGAGGTGAAAATTGACGCACGTGCTTGAAATGACATAAGGTTTAATTGAATTTAAAACTAGGTGTTAAAAATAAGTGTGCAAAATAACCAATATAGGGCGCTTCACATGATACAAAAGCAATGACTAGCATAATCATTGATTGTTAGCAAAGGCGATGTTCTTTACAACTAACGTTCAGCATGCCGAGCGTCATTCATCGAGGAACAATGCTGTGAACAGCACTGTACAGCATACCAGGTGAGCAACTGCCGTCGGATGTTGTCTTTTAGCGTCCCTAATGAGATCGTGCAATCGTGGTAGATCTGCGATTTTAGGCAAACACACAACCAATAAGCACGCGGTTGAGATCTGGGGACTCTGGATGCCAAACATAGCGGAAGAAGTAGCTCAGCACACGATCTTCACCGAACGATGTGCGCGAGAGGTCATTCACAACGATAGCAATATGGGGTGGAGCGCCTTCCTGGCAAAAGTCCCGCCTTCCAGCAGGTGTTTGTCACCCGGGCTACAGATGATGCTATCGGCGTACATTGTACCCGTCGCACTGATAGTTTGAAAAGCAGCACCCCGCGTCTTCTCGAAGAAAAAGGGCCCTATCACGACTGATCAAGTAAATCCACACCATACCCTACCTTTCTCGTCATACAGTGGGATTTCCACGACACTTCTCGAATTTTCGGAAGCTCAAATTCTGCAGTTGTTGGTCTTGACAGACCCTCGGAATGTGAAATGGTCTTCGTCAGTCCACAGCACGTTAGGCAACCAATCGTCATCTTCTCACACTTCCTGAAGTGGCCACAGAGCAAACGATCTCCGTGTCACAAAGTCGTTGGCTAAGATTTCATGATGACGCTGCATTTTGTACGGATGGCAAGGAGGGTAGCCCTTACTGCTCTCCAGACTGTAGCGCGTAGAATTCCAGTGAGACTTCACGAGTGCATACTTCACCCTGCGGAGATGAACCCGCTGAGGTCTCCATTTCTTCCCGAATTGCCCGAGCAGCAGTAGCATTTGTGCCTGATTGCCACAACGGGGTTGATCGACTAAACAACCCGTGGCTTCCAACTTCCTGGTCAGTTTCTTCACAGTTACACTTGTGACAGGACCTTTACCTGTCCGAATACCCTTCTTATGGCGATAGAGTCGTAAATCTGCACTAGCGGATTCTCCACTCTGGTAGTAAAGCTTCGCTAAAAGTGTCTTTTCTGGTGAAGTCAACATGCCGCGATTGCTATCACGTCTGGTTCCCCCTGTCACTACAGCTGGTTTTCTGTACAATTCTCGTGCGGCGTCGCTGATGTCTTGCTCTCTAGCGCCATCTGTCGGCCTATTTTTACGCTCGTTTTAGGTTTCAATGGCACCCCATGTCATTTCAGGTATGTGTGTCAATTTTGCCTCTCCACCTACAGTATTCCATGAATTAGTGCATTTTCAGATGTTAACAGACTTTCAGGCACCCTGTACCATAAGCACACTGTGTCCGCTCATATATTTATTTCGTTTTTGGTTACACTGATTTCCCATGCCATGTTTTGTAATTTTGGTATATTTAGTACCAAAAAACGATTTTGTGTATTTTTATGTCTGAAGATGGAAATCACCTACTGAAATTAATAATCCGATCATAAATGTTTTTGCAATCCATAACTGGAATAAAAATATGTATAAACATCACACTAAGATCTACAAGAAAGAAACATTTTCATTAAAATACTTTTACCTTTATCGTGCTATGCAGCCGAAGAAATAAATCCAGCCACACCTTACATTATTCTCAGCAGTAGCTGGTCTTTTTTAGTCCTGTTTTTAATATTAAAATTCGTTTTTTGCAGGTATTTTAGGTCATTTGCGTGCACTTTATTCGTGCCGGCCGAGGTGGTCTCGCGGTTCTAGGCGCGCAGTCCGGAACCGTGCGACTGCTACGGTCGCAGGTTCGAATCCTGCCTCGGGCATGGATGTGTGTGATGTCCTTAGGTTAGTTAGGTTTAAGTAGTTCTAAGTTCTAGGGGACTGATAACCACAGCAGTTGAGTCCCATAGTGCTCAGAGCCATTTTTTGAACTTTATTCGTATTCATGTCAGGATTATGAAATTCGTATTGCTGCTTACGTTCAGTCAAACAGTTTCTCTATGTCCATTAGTGCTTTATCATCCATTACCACGGGAATTCCTCTTATCGTTACCTCTTAAAACACCAACTGGACTTTTTTTACCATTATCTGTTCTACGTTCTACGTGTACTGCGATTTATTTTCTCCATTATACTAGTACAGCCATCAGGTATCTGATAATCTGATGATTTTCACATTTATCCGTTCATCCTGTGGTAATCACCGATAATATTTTTCTGGGAACCTAATGGTGTCCCGATTCTTTAACGAAATAACCTTCAAGTTCTTACCTTTCGCAGGGAACCTAATACTGGTCCAGTGCTAAGTGATAGCGTTTGTAGAAGTTTGTTTTATGCGCTATCAGTCTTGTTTCCAGATCCTGCTGTATGAAGTGGAACACAATGCAAGGTTTGCATTTTTCTCTTGGGTATCAACATCACGGCAGTGTCATAATTCCAGTACTAACATCACATTGTGAAACGAAAATATGAAAACATTACGTGTATTGAATTGAATGAACGACAGACGAGACCGCATATTGTTAGAATACAGAAGTGAGAGAGAGTTTATTGTTTGATAATACGCAGCGTTACCATTGAATTCTGGCTGCTTCACCAACTTGTAAAACCGCTCACGGGGCAGAGTTCCTTTCCATAATAACAATCTTACAGAACCATATATTATGCAGCTACGCAGTCAGCAGACCGTAAGTATTAGAGTGTGATGATAAGAGGTGAATCACGGATTGATGGAGGAGATAACATGGAGATAAGAAAGCTGCTCACTATATATCAATAACGACTGCACTTTTACAGTGCTCCATATCTGTATCAGTTAACTGTATCTGACCTGACGTCAGAGCGGAGAAATAACGAAATATTGGCACTACCGTGGACGTCAGCGGAAGGTTAACGTTTGCGGTGAGTGACAGCTTCTCCGACTGACTGATGTGCGACGAAGATCAAAGGTCGCCGCTCTGGAACATCTGCCTTTACCAAATATATATTGTCACTTCCACAACGTGAATATGCGCCTCGAACTCACACACGTCGGCTATCATAACCTCACGGTGGTTTATTTCTGAAAATGATCCCCCTAGTGCAAGAATTAGCCAACAGTATGACTGATGACAAGATTATACAGCGATCTTCCCAGTCACAGTACATAAACTGCGTTGAGGTCAAATCAGGGAAACAATACAAAACCTTGAAGGTCGAATATGTTAACCACTGTGACATCAGCCTCTGTTTCAGTTTAGAAAATCGACATGCACAGATAAGAGAGCTTCGTCTTTCTCATCTCCAGACAGTCCAAGCTTGTTTTCAAGAGCTTCTGTTTGTGAATGAAGTGTGTCAGACTTATGTGACAAGGATGTGCTCGCTTTGACAATGTTTGTACTTCTCATGCAATATCTGGTGCCAAGACTTCTTCGTGAAACAATTTTTTTTTCCCGGCATCGATCTGCTCAGTGGATTAGACACATCCACGTAACTGATATAATTATGTCAGGGTGCAACAAAGGAACATATCTGAACTATCTGTCATTCCTAACTAAGTGATAAACACAAGACAGAGACACCGGAGTTTATACGATATGTTTGTTCAATTGTTTGATATATTTATAACTACGGCCATGTTTCCCTCTTATAATCGTCCCTAGGCGAATTTATCTACTTAGTAGCAATCTGTTTGTTGATGATCAAGTACTCTCGTCCACTTTTCCATATCAAATTAAGAAAATTATGAACTGTCCCAAAAATAGAAGCACACACACAGTAGGTGATACCTCCTACAGAATGCTAGGGAGATCTTTTCATATAACATGTACTATCCTTTCTGCAATATGTGATGCATCACTGAATCAGGACGTTTTTCCACAGATATTAAAATATGCAACTGTTAAACCACATACTTAAGAAAGCTGATAGACAGGATATCAGTAATTACCAACCTGGTTTTCGAGTAGTTCTGAGAAATACTGTAGAAAAGTTTTCTTCTTGACAATAATAATATATTTACTAAATCACAATTTTGATTTCACAAGAGTTGCTCAACCAATAATGATATTCACACATTCATTTACGAAATTTTACAAGCCACAAATAACAAAACAGCCTTAGTCAGTATTTCTGTATCCTATACAAGTAATTTGACTGTATATCACAACATTTTGTTAGAAAATCTGTGGTTTTATAACTTTTTCTTTTAATCAACAAGTGGCTCAAGTCATGCTCAGTATAAATAAGAGAGTTGTGCTACATACTTCAACAACCACAGAATGGGAATATTTTTTCTGATTAAGGGAGAATCTTTAATGGAGTAACATGAGGCTCATTATTAGGTCCATTGCTGGGTCTGACACTTGCTAATGACTTTTAATTTAATACCCATCAAGCAGAATTAATTCTTTTTTCAGCTAACCTAAGTATTATATTGAAAACCAAGAGGCACACAGCAACAGAGGAGATAGCAGATATGTTTAAAACAGTTAATAACTGATTTTCAACCAATTTAATTTGAATAAACTAAAGATACAACATATTCAGTTCTGCACTCAAAAGACACAACATGAGTATAAATTTAAAGCATACGCAAGAGTTAATTAGGTAAAAAACCTTTAACACCTAGGGATGTGCAGCAGATTTAAAATCTGAAAAATTACATTTAGGTGCTTCTTAAACAGACAAGTTCAGCCACTTTTGCACTTTGTGCGTTGCAGGTCTTGGAGGGAAACAAACACATAAGCTTCGCTTCGTTTCGTTCAACCCCGTCATACAGAATTATATTCTGGAGCCAGTCTTCTTTAAGAAAGAAATATTTCATTACATAAAGCATGAGAAAAGAAAAAACAATGTGGTACTCATCCACGATCGTGTTGCAAAGAAATATTTGATGAATTACGTATTTTAACTAATCACAGCAGGTATATTCTTCCAAGTCAGTTGTTGTAAATAAGCTATTACAGTTGAGAAAGAATAATGACATCTGCAATTACTTTGATTATTTTACAATAAAAAAGACGCAAACTCGGAAAGGGGGGAATAATGTGTCCACAAAAATCTTTGATTATTTACCCAGTAATGCTAATTGCGCGACAAATGCCGAAGCTAAATTTGGAAACTAGGTAAACATGCTCCTTCTGGGCAATTACTATATTGGGGAGAAGAGTTTTTATTTAGAATTTTGTAACTTATTGAGTACAAAAGTAATACTCACTTCTATTAGTCAGAATGAAGTTTTAGGTAAATAAAAACTAACTTTATAATCTGTAAATTGACTCGTTCCAGGTCACTACGACACATTTTGCAAGTAAAGAATGAAATATTTTGCTAACTGAACAACTTCGCCTCGCTAAAGGTAGCTACAATGCAGCAGCTCTTTTCTCCATCGCGATACGCTTTCGATATAAAGCTCGAGGCACAACGCTGGCTTTCATACGCTCGAACACACCCTTCTACAATTCGCGCATGATTTGCATCAGATCTCTCGGAAAGTTGCTACTTCAAAGACTGACTCAGCTAACGGTTCCATGTAAAAGCCTGCACAATGTTTGTACACACGTCCAAGCACACACATATCTGTAAGCTTTAACGAGCTTCTGATAAGTGAAAACCGATTAAGTGCCTCAAGCAGATTATACAGTTAATTGGCTTCTGAAATCTTTCCGTGAAAAATCTCTGGCCTCTTTGCATCAAATACTTGAAAATACACTACCGGCCACTGAAATGGCAGCGGTTAATTGGCATAAAGTGTACTACACGTTAGGACACGCAAATGATAAGCATTTCCGCGCAACCGCTCATATTAGGTAGCAATAACATCATCTGCCGTCTGTATGCAGTGTGATCCAAGGGGTGTGCACAAACTGATGGAGCTGAATGATACAGCAGTCGAAATACAACGGTGCAGTAGAAATTTACAGTTTTGAAAGTAGTCTTCAGCCAGTGAAAGGTTTGGAGTGTTAGAAACAACGAGGACCATCAGTGGACGCGCGTCTTAGGTTCGGCAAAGATAATGTAATGCTTACTGATCAATGCTGTACATTAAAGACGGTGTTCAAAATGGCGACCATTGCACTGAGTCGAGGCATAACTCATTCGTAGAAAATTCTGGTGCAGACTGCCAAGTACACCTGGCTTCACACAGACCTCATCAGACGCTGGCGAGAAATGTTTCTTCGTTGGGAACTCGTGTCACGTACACGAGGCTTTTGATGCGCCCCAGCCTCTCTCCCAAAAGAAAATAAAGAGCGAGGTGGCCCTGCAATTGGACCTCACCTTCCGATCCAACGCCTGTGATTTGTGACATTGAGTACACTTATTATAAGTTTGGAAACACCAAGTGATTATGGACAATTGAAAGGAAACATATAATAAAATTGCATTTTATTATTTACTAAATGGCCGGCCGAAGTGGCCGTGCGGTTAAAGGCGCTGCAGTCTGGAACCGCAAGACCGCTACGGTCGCAGGCTCGAATCCTGCCTCGGGCATGGATGTTTGTGATGTCCTTGGGATGGTTAGGTTTAACTAGTTCCAAGTTCTAGGGGACTAATGACCTCAGCAGTTGAGTCCCATAGTGCTCAGAGCCATTTGAACCATTTGAACCATTATTTACTAAATGTTTATTAATCTCCAAGAATGCATAGGTAAATGCAATTATTAAATTTCAGATTCGTGAAAATAGTCACCATTTACTTGCATACTCTTGGCATGCGATGGGTCAATTTTACCAGTTGGGATTAGTCCCCATTCTTGTGTGTCCCACTCATGATTCCTCGCTCTAGGATCCTCCTGTCCAACTCATCCTATAGAAGCTCGACTGGGAGGGTATTCTATGCTTTTTCAAAATTTTCCGAGCTTCTAGAGGCTTCACATAGGAGTGACACAAGCGGCGTGTGCGTTTCTGGTCATTGGCGTGCTGCACGACAAGCCCTTTCCCGATGAGACGCAAACCAGACGTCTTGGCATGTGGCCGGCCGAAGTGGCCGTGCGGTTAAAGGCGCTGCAGTCTGGAACCGCAAGACCGCTACGGTCGCAGGTTCGAATCCTGCCTCGGGCATGGATGTTTGTGATGTCCTTGGGATGGTTAGGTTTAACTAGTTCCAAGTTCTAGGGGACTAATGACCTCAGCAGTTGAGTCCCATAGTGCTCAGAGCCATTTGAACCATTTGAACCATTATTTACTAAATGTTTATTAATCTCCAAGAATGCATAGGTAAATGCAATTATTAAATTTCAGATTCGTGAAAATAGTCACCATTTACTTGCATACTCTTGGCATGCGATGGGTCAATTTTACCAGTTGGGATTAGTCCCCATTCTTGTGTGTCCCACTCATGATTCCTCGCTCTAGGATCCTCCTGTCCAACTCATCCTATAGAAGCTCGACTGGGAGGGTATTCTATGCTTTTTCAAAATTTTCCGAGCTTCTAGAGGCTTCACATAGGAGTGACACAAGCGGCGTGTGCGTTTCTGGTCATTGGCGTGCTGCACGACAAGCCCTTTCCCGATGAGACGCAAACCAGACGTCTTGGCATGTGGCCGGCCGAAGTGGCCGTGCGGTTAAAGGCGCTGCAGTCTGGAACCGCAAGACCGCTACGGTCGCAGGTTCGAATCCTGCCTCGGGCATGGATGTTTGTGATGTCCTTGGGATGGTTAGGTTTAACTAGTTCCAAGTTCTAGGGGACTAATGACCTCAGCAGTTGAGTCCCATAGTGCTCAGAGCCATTTGAACCATTTGAACCATTATTTACTAAATGTTTATTAATCTCCAAGAATGCATAGGTAAATGCAATTATTAAATTTCAGATTCGTGAAAATAGTCACCATTTACTTGCATACTCTTGGCATGCGATGGGTCAATTTTACCAGTTCGGATTAGTCTCCATTCTTGTGTGTCCCACTCATGATTCCTCGCTCTAGGATCCTCCTGTCCAACTCATCCTATAGAAGCTCGACTGGGAGGGTATTCTATGCTTTTTCAAAAGTTTCCGAGCTTCTAGAGGTTTCACATAGGAGTGACACAAGCGGCGTGTGCGTTTCGGGTCATTGGCATGCTGCACGACAAGCCCTTTCCCGATGAGACGCAAACCAGATGTCTTGGCATGTCTCTGGAGAATGGCAAGACGAAATCGCCGACTTCATTTCTTCGTAAAGATCCCCTTACCATCACAGAATCCACTCTATTCTTCGCAGTTGAAATTAAGCACTGAGGAATCGAGCGTTCATGGCGTAACAAGCATACGAAGTGATGGCGTTTACTTCCAGTTACTTCGAACTTTGATTAGTCAGTCAATAAGACTCCTTCCCAATCACCCGGCGTCCACTGTTGATGTGTCGCAGCCCGTTGAAGCCTTTTGTTCTTGTTAACAGGGCGCAACAAAGGTTTTCTCGCTGCGACATAACCCTGGTGGTTGTTTCGTGCCAGGCGCCATCTCAGTGCTGTCTCCCTCACTGGTGTATCGCTAGTCGTGTTTAGTTCAGCAGTCAGTTCACGGACAAGTCAGAATCTATTACGGTTTACTGGTCACTGCCAAATACTTTACCTGGCGTTCTCATATTTTCCTGTGTGCTTCTGAGAGAGGACGATCAATATAGGAGCTTGTATCTCAACGTTGCTCCGCTTTTGCCCTGGTATAGTTTTATTCTGTTCTACGTTAGGACGTGGAATGAACAGTTGGGCAAGCGTGGGCATAACATGTAGTGACACTGTTGTGCCACCATTGCCTCGGCTGCCTGGTCTCATTATTTTTCGTAGTTGTTGTCAGATGTATGGTCACAATTCCCATTATACCGGGTGATCAGAAAGTCAGTATAAATTTGAAAACTGAGTAAATCACGAAATAATGTAGATAGAGAGGTACAAATTTACACACATGCTTGGAATGACATGGGGTTTTATTAGAACAAAAAAAAATACAAAAGTTCAAAAAATGTCCGACAGATGGCGCTTCATCTGATCAGAATAGCAATAATTAGCATAACAAAGTAAGGCAAAGCAAAGATGATGTTCTTTACAGGAAATGCTCAATATGTCCACCATCATCCCTCAACAATAGCTGTAGTCGAGGAATAATCTTGTGAACAGCACTGTAAAGCATGTCCGTAGTTATGGTGAGGCGTTGGCGTCGGATGTTGTTCTTCAGAATCCCTAGAGATGTCGGTCGATGACGATACACTTGCGACTTCAGGTAACCCCAAAGCCAATAATCGCACGGACTGAGGTCTGGGGACCTGGGATGCCAAGCATGACGAAAGTGGCGGCTGAGCACACGATCATCACCAAACGACGCGCGCAAGAGATCTTTCACGCGTCTAGCAATATGGGGTGGAGCGCCTGGTTGTAATAAAACCCCATGTCATTCCAAGTATGTGTGTCAATTTTTACCTCTCTATCTACATTATTCCGTGGTTTATTAAGTTTTCAAATTTACACTGACTTTTTGTTCACCCGGTATACACGCCAACTGATGTTTTACATTTGAAAGTGACGACGTAGTTCGTTGAAATCGGTATTGTAACCCTTTTCTTTTTTGAAGAAAAATTTTATGTACTGTGACTATACGGCTTCACTATTGTAGTGTCAAATAAACATTTAACTCATATTTAGTCTACATCTTCATCTAAATGATTACTCTGCAATTCACATTTAAGTGCTTGGGAGAGGGTTTCTTCGAACCACAATCATACTCCCTACCATTCCAGTCCCGAACAGCTCGCGGGAAAAACGAACACCTAAACCTTTCTGTTCGAGCTCTGATTTCTCTTATTTTATTTTGATGATCATTCCTACCTATGTAGGTTGGGCTCAACAAAATATTTTCGCATTCGGAAGAGAAAGTTGGTTACTGAAATTTCGTAAATAGATCTCGCCGCGACGAAAAACGTCTTTGCTTTATTGACTTCCATCCCAACTCGCGTATCATATCTGCCACACTCTCTCCCCTATTACGTCATAATACAAAACGAGCTGCCCTTTTTTGCACCCTTTCGATGTCCTCCGTCAATCCCACCTGGTAAGGATCCCACACCGCGCAGCAATATTCTAACAGAGGACGGTCGAGTGTAGTGTAAGCTGTCTCTTTAGTGGACTTGTTGCATCTTCCAAGTGTCCTGCCAATGAAACGCAACCTTTGGCCCGCCTTCCCCACAATATTATCTATGTGGTCTTTCCAACTGAAGTTGTTCGTAATATTTACACCCAGGTACTTAGTTGAATTGACAGCCTTGAGAATTGTACTATTTATCGAGTAATCGAATTCCAACGGATTTCTTTTGGAACTCAAGTGGATCACCTCACACTTTTCGTTATTTAGCGTCAACTGCCACCTGCCACACCATACAGCAATCTTTTCTAAATCGCTTTGCAACTGATACTGGTCTTCGGATGACAGTAGACGGTAAATTACAGCATCATCTGAGAACAACGTAAGAGAACTGCTCAGATTGTCACCCAGGTCATTTATATAGATCAGGAATAGCAGAGGTCCCAGGACGCTTCCCTGGGGAACACCTGATATCACTTCAGTTTCACTCGATGATTTGCCGTCTATTACCGACCCTCCTCACAGGAAATCACGAATCCAGTCTCACAACTGAGACGATACCCCATAGGCCCGCAGCTTGATTAGAAGTCGCTTGTGAGGAACGGTGTCAAAAGCCTTCCGGAAATCTAGAAATACGGAATCAACTTGAGATCCCCTGTCGACAGCGGCCATTACTTCGTGCGAATAAAGAGCTAGCTGCGTTGCACAAGAACGATGTTTTCTGAAACCGTGCTGATTACGTATCGATAGATCGTTCCCTTCGAGGCGATTCATAATGTCTGAATATAGTATATGCTCCAAAACTCTACTGCAAACCGACGTCAATGATATAGGTCTGTAGTTAGATGGATTACTCCTACTACCCTTCTTAAACACTGGTGCGACCTGCGCAATTTTCCAATCTGTAGGTACAGATCTATCGGTCAGCGAGCGGTTGTATATGATTGCTAAGTAGGGAGCACATTCCTTTACGACAATTATGTCGGAATATAGAAGTGTGTCTTACCCAGAGCAGGCAAAAATTTCTTTACTTTCTGTCCTTTGTGATGCTGAAACTTCCAATAGCCAGAAGTGTATACTGACTGGGTGGCTCACGGGAAACAGACTCACAGGTACCTTCCGTTCAAGAAACCTACCAGGAAAGAGGAAGACGCGGTGAAGTGTGCACGATTGTTACGCGGTAAGGACACGGCATCGGGCACTCGCACACGCGATCGTACCTGGAACTGCCGCCGCAGACCTGTGAGGCGCGCCGATTGCTAATCGCCGAGGTCCACGCCCCCCCCGACACGTCACGGCTGCAGCCTGCCGGCAGCTCCGGCTCTCCGGGCCAGCCAGTCTGCTGCGATAACCCGCGGCGGCTGCGCTGGCGGTCGGCACTCCGCGACACCTTGCCTTCTCACTGTGCGCTCCGCCCCCACTACTGTGCGCTGCTGGCGAGGAGCGGCGCCATGACGGCCGACGGCGCCAGGGGCGGCGGCGGCCACGCCGGATACCTCCCTGTCGTAAATATCGCCTCCGTCGGTTAGCGGCTTGCCTTAACACTCATGGTACACGCCAGCAATACTAACAGTAGTAGTTGTCAAACAATGTGCGAGTATAAGCTTTCGTGACTGGTGACTGCTCGAGCTAAGCCCTTTAACACCTTCATCTATGCTCTGCTAGCCACCTTACGGTGTGTGGTGGAGGGTGCTTCCGCTGCCACTAACTTAAGCCGTCTTCCCTGTTCCAATCACGAATGGTAGGTGCGGTCTCACCGCCAGACACCACACTTGCTAGGTGGTAGCCTTTAAATCGGCCGCGGTCCGTTAGTATACGTCGGACCCGCGTGTCGCCACTATCAGTGATTGCAGACCGAGCGCCGCCACATGGCAGGTCTAGTCTAGAGAGACTCCCTAGCACTCGCCCCAGTCGTACAGCCGACTTTGCTAGCGATGGTTCACTGTCTACATAGACTCTCATTTGCAGAGACGACAGTTTAGCATAGCCTTCAGCTGCGTCATTTGCTACGACCTAGCAAGTCGCCATATTCAGTTACTATAATTACTATCTTCAAGAATGTATCCTGAACAGATAATATTGTGAATCATGTACCGTCAAGAGCGACGTTCATCGTTAATGGATTAAAGCTAAGTATCAAACTAATTACGTCCGCTTTCCGAATTCTCATTCCTTGTCATATTCCAGACCTCACGCCAGCCTGTGTGAGCTAAAACGCGTGCATTTCGACCTCCACTAGGACCACGGTGTTGGCTCTTCTGCTAACACAAAAGTAGGAGTAACAATTTTCCACAAACATCGCTGAGAGCTCCGATTTCTTTGATTTTGTCGTGGCGGTCATTTCGCGAGCCGTCTCTAGGGAGAAGTGATGTATTGTCGGAATCTTCTTGAACACACCTCTCGAAACCTCTCCTTAATCCTCAACACTACCGCTGGAGTTTGTTGAGAATCTCTGTAAAACTCCTGCACCTAGTAAATGATCCCGTGACTCTCTTTGTTGGACCTCTTCTGTCTTCTGCAGTCTAATGAACCATACTCAAGAATCTGTAGAATAAGTGTTCCGTAAACCAATTCTTTCGTGGCTAAATTATGTTTCCATTGTTCCCAATGAATCGCACCTTGGCAACTGCTCTTCCTACTTAAGGTTTTTAACATGGCTCTCAACCAGCGACTGTTGTACAATACAAAATTTTGAAAAATACAGCCCTCAGTCGCGAACACAATTAATTTGTGACCTAGGTTTCGGTTTGTGTTTTGTGTTGACTGTAGCACAGGACACATGGCAGCCCCTAGTGGCTTGCACCTCTGTTGCATTTTATTTTAATTCTATCTGACGCTGTCAGGTATGACCGAAGCTTTCGTATTTTTTGGTACGTTATGCTGTAACATTTAGTTTTAATTTTGTCCGAATAAGGTGTCGCTTGTGACACCGAAACCTAGGTCACAAATTAATTGTGTTCGCGGCTGAGGGTTGTGTTTTTCAAAATTTTGCTTTTCGTACTGTTTGTTTTATGTGCTCCTTCCTCTTTAGGCCGCTCCCAAATTGTTACTTCGAGGTATTTTACGATAAATAGTATAAGGGGACGATCACAAAGTTCCCGTTCTAGGGCGTTGATGCATCGTTTGCGTAGTTCAGCGAATCTGGTGCGGATATACACCGGGGCGACAAAAGTCAGGCGATAGCGATATGCACAAGCAACATTGCGATAGTATCACACACACGTGGTGTAGGAGGGGGTGTAATGGCGGAGCCTGTCGTTTCTATTCAGATGAATCATGTGTGAAAGTGCCTGACGTGATTATGGCCGCACGACTGGGAATTTACAGACTTGTAACACGGAATCGTAGTTGGAACTAGGCCTATGGGACATTCCATTTCGGAAATCGTTAGGGAGTTCAGTATTCCGAGTCCACAGTGTCGAGAATAGGCAGAGAACACCACATTCCAGGCATTACCTCTCACCAAGGACAACGCAGTGGAGGACGGCCTCAACGGCCGACAGCAGCGGCGTTTGCACACTGTTGCCAGTGGTAACACGCAAACAACAGTGTGCGAAATAACCGCAGAAATCAATGTGGGAAGCACGACGAACATATCAGTTATTACTGTGCGGCGGAATTTGCCATTAATGATCTACAGCAGTAGACAACCGACGCCAGTGCATTTGCTAACTGCGACATCGCCTGCAGCACCTTCCCTTGGCTCGTGACGATATTGGATGGACCCTAGACGACTGGAAAGTCGTGGCCTGCTCATCTCAGTCCCGGCTTAAGTTGGCGAGAGCTAATGGTAGGATTCGAGTGTGACGCTGACCCCATGAAGCCATGGACGCAAGTTGTCAACAAGGCACTGTGCGAGCTCCTACTGGCTCCATAATGGTGTGTCCTTGTTTACATGTAACTGATTGGGTCCTCTGGTTATGTTCGGCTACTTGTAGATGATTCATAGACACCATGTTCCCAAACAACGATGGAATATTTCAATGTACCTTGTTTTATCATTACAATATGTAATAGACCATATATCTCCCTATTTGTGATATACAGGGGCCTGAAGACGACACCAATGTAGTGTCTGAACTGCTCGGGTAATTAACGTATTCTATAAAAAGTACGGCTGTCGGTATTCCTTACTCCCACAAATCTACTTCCCCATCCTTTTTCAGTGCAGGCTTGTGCGCCATCTCTAGTGATCACGTCGCGGATGGGACGATAAACTCTGATCTTTCTTCTTTTTTCTCTTTGCCATTCCTTTGTAAACAAAACACATTTTTGTTTCAGATTACTACTTTATAATACTCTTAATATCCAGTGATTTGATACTTACACTTTCGTTTTCTACCGTGACAGTTGAGGGCTTGAAACAAGGTAGTCTTTTACTGTTAGTACATTTACAGTGATCAGCTATCGCTCATGGGACGTTATATCTGATGTGAGTGAGTTACCGAAGACGTTAAATACCATGCGCGCTGTCATAGTAATTAAGTGGACAGAGCCTTATTCGGAAGGACCGAAGTTCTTCCAGACACCTCCCGGACACACTGGTTTGGACTTCCGCAGCTTACCTAAGCCGTACAAGAGAATGTCGGGTTGTTTCTCTTCAGCAGAACGTGGCCACTGGATATTTCCTTCTCGAGCCTTGTCCAAAGGCATTAGTCCTATCCCTAGCAACCGAACAAAGTTGCTATGCTATAACCTTGCTTCATTCTTTCTTACTTCAAAATGAGCATGATAATCTATGCATAAGACATCCGTTTGTGCATGTAATTGCTTTTCTCTGCCTGCAGTAAACCTATCGTAACTCAAAGAAAAGTAGAAGCATTTATTAAATATCTTGGCTGATTTATTAGAGCACGTTCCCTTGGTGATATGAGTAATAGCGATTATATGAAAAGGATAGTAAATCGGTTGTTTGTTGTAGCTTAGTTACACTCCCATACACGCACATGCACTCAAAAGCTCGCACGCACACACACACACACACACACACACACACACACACACACACACATTAAGACTTCGCATGTCAAAAGAGTACGTGTGTGTGTGTGTGTGTGTGTGTGTGTGTGTGTGTGTGTGTGTGTGTTGAAATATTCGTGCTATGAAAAAGAGTGAGAGCTCAATAGAAAAAAAAGTTCTGTTTTGAATTATATTACCATTCTATTCCTACGTTATTTCCAACTTTACAAGCGTCTCATTGCTCTTAAAAAAAAGAACTCTATAAAATCTACCAAGACCAGTAAAATTATAGAAAAAATATAATGATAACTGTACCCAACATGAAACCCACAAGAAACGGCGATAAATGTACATCCATAACAGATCTTGCTTGTCATCTTTGTTCCTCCGACAATCAGAACTTCTCAGAATGTTTTACTCGTATTTATAAAAGTCACGCCACAATATCTATGATCTTGCTATTGCGAGTCCGTATAGTAACAGTGGCGACCATTTCTTAGGATTGTGCTGTTGTTGGTAGTGGAGGTGCACTAAAGCTATTGTAGCCCGCCTTTCGCACGGTCACCTGTTTCATTGCGGCCTTACTCCTCGCTTGTCAGTCAGAGCGGAGTTCAGCACCCAAGCTGTAGAGAAACTATGGCTCTTTCGTAACGGCTCTCACAAGTAAAGTACAGTGGATTACCTCGGAGCCTGTCAGGCCGCAGGAAGTAACAAAACTCTGATAACAGATAAGATACGAAGGCAGCGTTCGTTTAAAATACCTCTTGTTTCTGTCAAGCCAGAACGTGTGACAGTGCGTATTTTCCACAGTTGATAATGAAGGAACCTCTACGTCCGAGACATATTGTCTGTGTTCACTGACTACCCTGTGTGATGAAACTTCGTCGTGGTTTGATCTCAGTTTTGTTCGTTAAGTACCTGTTCACAAATTGCGAAAATTAAACAGTTCTTTACTCAGTATTGTCATCCTTGTAGGTGATAACACTTCGTAAAAAGCAATACCAATACATTTTTCTGTTGATTGATTATTTAAAGTTTTTGTTCTTTTGGTGGCATTTCCCTTAAAGTACGCAGTTTTCAAATATCCTGCATATTCCCACATTACAAACTTTATTTTTGCATACTGTACTGATTGCAAAAAAAATATTGAGTATTTCCATTTTATATTGTCTACAGATTTTATGCAGAAGGTATATTACACAGCCTTCTAACGCAACTTTATACCTTTTGGGTATGACCAGATTCCAGAACTCGTCTTCTAACCTAAAGAATTTAAATTTGGACGAAGTGAAGAGTAGCTGAATTAATTTGCATTTAGCTTTTTAGTGTTTTCGGCGATGTCTCCCAAGCTGCTGCTGCTTCAAAACTACGACACAATTTTCATATTTCAAATTTAGCTATTTCTATTTGGGATAGAACTGACAAAAGTTGGGAAGCATTTCAGTGTCTCTGTCTCCTTGGTTTTCGGATGAGACATAAAATTCCAAAAGATGATTCAGTTAATAATTTAACAGTATTACACAATTTTTAATTTTCATCCTTTGGTTCGTTACTGAGACTGACCTGGTTATTTCTATGATGTCAGCGCTCAGAGGTCTGTCTACATGTAATATGCATTTTGTCTGTTCCAAAAATTTATGTTTTTTTGATTACTGTGTGGTTGCAAATTAGGTTGTAAGTCTACACTGAAGATAATTTTCGATATTTCTTGTCTATAGAACTTATAGGGTGTCGACAAATGTTATCTGTCGTAATACTGCGGGTACAGTTTGAACAAATTGTAAAGATGAACTAGAAAGTTTTACTTTATCTAGCGATACCGTCTCCTCAATGTTACAGTCTCTATATTTTTTACCAATAGTAGTATAGCAAACTGAATGCTTTTTAGGTATTTTCTTCCTCTCTTCCTACTTTATTTTTTTGTATAGGACACGGCCGATTTTCTTTGCTATCCGTCCCCAGTCTAAGCGTGTGTTCCGCCTCTAATGAAGTCGTCGTGTCGTCGATGGGACGTCAAGCTCTAAATTATCTCTAATTTATTTATTGTTACTTGGAGCAGCAAGATGTGTGACTGCATCTGTAAGAGCATACTGGGAGAACATACGAAACTGAAATGCTTCCAATACTAAACAACATATTATGCTGGCCTGTATCGTGAATTGTGTCATGACGATTTTCATTTGTCCAAAAGCGTTGATCGCGAAAATATGCTAATCTCATCTTGCCATTTTCTCACATGATATATTGCAAACTACGGATGAAGGGCAACAGGCAGATTCCATATTTCTAAATTTCCGGGAAGCAATGGATCCGGTGGCAATAGTGGTCAGAGAGGGTCTGCAGGAGGAGGTGGAAGGTATCAATGATCGAATGATAAAAGCCAGAGTACGAGTGAAAGGAAAAAGCATTGAAATCATCCAAGCATATGCCCCACAGGTGGGGTGTACAAAAAAGGAGAAGGAGGAATTTGAAGATGACATGCAAAAGCAGCTAAATGGAGGTAATCAGAATATAATAGGGGACCTCAATGCACATGTTGGCACAGACAGGAAAGGATTCGAGGAGATAATGGGACCAGAGGGCTGGGGGAACCGAAATAGAGAAGGAAAATTGTTGCTGGAATTCTGCAAGAGGAATGGGCTGGCGATCGCTAATTCCTGGTACAAGAAGAGAAGTAGCCACAAAATAACTTGGTACAGTGGAGACTGGTCCCAAACTTCAGTAGTAGACTATGTACTAGTGGATAGGCAGATGATGAGCAGCCTCACAGATGTTAAGGTCATTCCATCTGAGGCCTTAGACAGTGACCATCGGCTGTTGGTAGCCACCCTGAGAGAGAAAAAAGATAGGAGGGCAACAGATATACAGGAGAAAAGGTTGAAGACGTGGATGCTGAAAGAGGATGAACGGAGGACCCAGTACCAGACACTGATCAGGAAGAAGCTGCCAAAGGAAGATCAGAGAACAGTGGAAGAAGAATGGGGAGATTTTAAGAGGGCTCTAGTTGAGGCAGCTGAGACTGTGTGCGGAAGAACTAGCACAAAGAGGAGAAGTAAGGAAACCCCATGGTGGAACAACATATGTAAAGAGGCAGTACTTCGAAAGAACAAAGCCTTCAGAGAATGGTTCCACACCCGAACAGAGGAAGCTAGGGTGAAATATAAGGAAAACAAGAAAGCGGCACAGACCATAGTAAGGGCGGAGAAGAAGAAGTGGATGGAAAAATGGACAAGAATGTTAGAAGAGGACAGTGAAGGGAACAAAAAAGTACTTTACACCATGGTAAGAAATAAGAGGAACGACAGAAGCGAGTGCCTGAGGATCATGGATAATAATGGAAGAGTTGTGGAGGAAATGCATGAGCTCAAAAAGATTTGGAAGGAGTACTTTGAAGATCTGTTGAATGCCGCCAAGCGGGTAACTAACAGCGATGGAGAGCCTAAGGCAGCAGACGATTTTAATAGTGGGGAAATTGATGATCTAACTTGGAATGAAGTGGAAGAAGCCATAAAGAGGATGAAAGGGGGCAAGGCACCAGGTTGGGACGAAGTAACAGTGGATATGATACGAGCAGCAGGAGTAGTAGGAACCCAGTGGCTATACAGAGTGCTGAGGGTGGTGTGGAAGGAGAACAGAATTCCTGAGGATTGGAAGAAAGGAATTATAGTCCCGATCTTCAAGAAAGGGGATAAAAGGAGATGTGAGGACTACAGGGGAATCACCCTGCTATGCCACTGTGGAAAAATCTATGAAAAGATCCTGGAGAAGAGAATAAGAAGCAGCATTGAAAGTAGACTGCAAGAGGAGCAGTACGGTTTCAGACCGGGAAGATCAACAACAGACCTCATATTTGCGGTAAGGCAACTGCAGGAAAGGCACTATGAGTACGGGAAGGACTTAATCATGGCCTTTTTAGATATTGAGAAGGCGTATGACAGGATCTGTAGGGATAAGCTCTGGGATGTGCTGAACGCAAAAGGGATAGATGAAGAGATAACACGAAAAGTCAGAAAAATGTATGAGGGAAGTGAGAGTTGTGTGAAAGTGGGGAGGGAACGTACTGCATGGTTCAAGCTGAAAAATGGGCTGCGACAGGGAAGTGCACTTTCGCCTTTATTGTTTATTATTGTTATGGATGAAATCCTACAGCAAGTATCAAATGCAATTGGAGATCATAAAAGGAAAGCAGTGCTTTTTGCCGATGACCTGATGTTATGGGGAAATTGCGAGAAGGAGGTGCAAGAGCAGTTAGATGTATGGGAGGCAACGGCAGCACAATATGGAATGCATTTCTCTGCAAAGAAAAGTGAAATAATTGTCACAACAAGGAAGAAGAATAGGCCAAATGCGGATATAACTTGTGGAGGGGAAAAACTACAAGTGGTAGAGAACTTCAAGTACCTTGGAAGCATGATTGAAAGTAAGGGGGGAAACGCAATAGAAATAAATGAAAGGTGCAGAAAAGCAGGGCAGTTCTACAAATGCATTAGGGGGCTTATTTGGAGCAAGGAGGTGCCACAGAAATCCAAGGGAATTATATACCGAACCTACTTTGTCCCCATATTGGCATACGGAAGTGAGACATGGGTAATGCACAAAAGCGACAAAAGTAGAATACAGGCTAGTGAAATGAAGTTCCAGAGGAGCAGGTTGAGTGTAACAAGACGAGACAGATTGCGAAATGTGTATGTGAGGGAAAGACTAAAGGAGGAACCAGTACAGGACAGGATAGAAAAATCAAGACTGCAGTGGTATGGACACATGAAGAGAATGGATGAGGGAAGAATTCCAAAGAGGATGTTTGATCTGCAACTGGAGGGGAAGAGGCCCAGAGGGAGACCAAGAGATAGATCGGTGAAGGGAGTGAAGGAATGTGTGACGAGAAGAGGAGAGAACTGGACGAAGGTGAAAGAGGGGGAATGGTGGAAAGACAGAACACGATGGAGAGGCTTGTGTTCCCGACAGACCCAGCCAGTGGCTGGAAACTGTCCAAGATGATGATGATGATGAATAGATCCGGTGGGCCATTGCAGGCTGTTAACGCAGGTACGAGCATATGGAGTAAGTTCACAGATATGTGAGTGGCTCGAAAACTTCTTAACTAATATAACCCAGTATGTTGTGAAACGTCCCATTCTGACTTTCAAAAATCCCTACAAAAGAATGGCCCTGACTAACATTAACCTATGTTGTTGTTGTTGTGGTCTTCAGTCCTGAGACTGGTTTGATGCAGCTCTCCGTGCTACTCTATCACTGTGCAAGCTTCTTCATCTCCCAGTACCTACTGCAACCTACATCTTTCTGAATCTGCTTATTGTATTGATCTCTTGGTCTCCCTCTACGATTTTTACCCTCCACGCTGCCCTCCAATGCTAAATTTGTGATCCCTTGATGCCTCAAAACATGTCCTACCAACCGATCCCTTCTTCTAGTCAAGTTGTGCCACGAACTTCTCTTCTCCCCAATCCTATTCAATACCTCCTCATTAGTTACGTGATCTACCCACCTTATCTTCAGCATTCTTCTGTAGCACCACATTTCGAAAGCTTCTATTCTCTTCTTGTCCAAACTGGTTATCGTCCATGTTTCACTTCCATACATGGCTACAATCCATACAAATACTTTCAGAAACGACTTCCTGACACTTAAATCTATACTCGATGTTAACAAATTTCTCTTCTTCAGAAACGAGTTCCTTGCCATTGCCAGTCTACATTTTATATCCTCTCTACTTCGACCATCATCAGTTATTTTACTCCCTAAATAGCAAAACTCCTTTACTACTTTAAGTGTCTCATTTCCTAATCTAATTCCCTCAGCATCACCCGATTTAATTTGACTACATTCCATTATCCTCGTTTTGCTTTTGTTGATGTTCATCTTATATCCTCCTTTCAAGACACTGTCCATTCCGTTCAACTGCTCTTCCAAGTCCTTTGCTGTCTCTGACAGAATTACAATGTCATCGGCGAACCTCAAAGTTTTTACTTCTTCTCCATGAATTTTAATACCTACTCCGAATTTTTCTTTTGTTTCCTTTACTGCTTGCTCAATATACAGATTGAATAACATCGGGGAGACGCTACAACCCTGTCTCACTCCTTTCCCAACCACTGCTTCCCTTTCATGCCCCTCGACTCTTATAACTGCCATCTGGTTTCTGTACAAATTGTAAATAGCCTTTCGCTCCCTGTATTTTACCCCTGCCACCTTCAGAATTTGAAAGAGAGTATTCCAGTTAACGTTGTCAAAAGCTTTCTCTAAGTCTACAAATGCTAGAAACGTAGGTTTGCCTTTTCTTAATCTTTCTTCTAAGATAAGTCGTAAGGCTAGTATTGCCTCACGTGTTCCAACATTTCTACGGAATCCAAACTGAACACATTAACCTATACCTTTCACAAATCACTTACCTCACAAAAATCTTGATTACTCGAACTAGTGCAATATAGCGAGCGCCAATACTGCCAGCTAAATAAAAGATTCAAACTACTGAAGGCACTAACTACTGATAGGCATAGTTAGCAAATGAAAGATTTTGATAGAGAACAAACAATGTATTTACCTTAATAGTGTTCAAAAGTTATTATATAACAAACGGCGACTGACAGAGATCGAATCGGACTTCATGAAGAACAATACAAGAAACTTCTACAGAACGTTCAGAGAAAATATGACTGGATATCAACCACCCAACTTTTGCTTCAGAAGACCGGATGGAACCCTAGAAACCAATACCAAAAACAATTGTGACATTCTGGCAAAGTACTTTGAAAAACTGCTCAACACGGACCCCCCTATGGAAGAAACGATGACAGAAACGAGCACATACAATCCAGATAGTGAACCTCCAACTCTAGAAGAAGTTAAAGAAATAATAAAGTCACTCAAGAATCGTAGAGCACCAAGAGAAGATGGCATCATCGCGGAAATCTGGAAGTTACAAGACCCAGAACTCACCAAAGACATCCACAGGATCTTGGAAGACATCTGGAAGACCATAAAAATTCCTGACGACTGGAAAACTGCCCTGATACACCCACTACACAAAAAAGGTGACAAGACTGACCCGAAAAACTACAGAGGAATATCCCTACTACCGGTCACATACAAGATCTCTAAAGCTTTACTGAACAGACTAGAATGCCAGACCGACCACTTGATTGGGGAATACCAAGCAGGCTTCCGTAAAGGGCGGTCTTGTGCGGAACAAATTTGGAACCTGAAAATGATTTTACAACACAAACAGAACCTGATCATTACCTTTGTTGACTTCAAAAAGGCGTACGACTGTATCGACCGGAAAACTCTCTTCAAAGTTCTAGCAGAATACAAAGTAGACAACAGAACACTGGCTATCATAGAGCAAACTTTAACCAACACCACCTCCAAAGTAAAGTTCTGTGGGGAACTATCAGAGCCCTTTGAAATTCGCACAGGTGTCCGACAAGGCGATGGCCTCTCACCTCTCCGTTTCAATCTGGTGTTAGATAAGGTAATGAAAGAATGGGAAACATCACAACAGGGGATAACCTTAGGAAACCTACAGATTAAATGCCTGGCTTTTGCAGACGATTTGGCGATTGTCACGAAAGGTATAAAGGAAACAAAAGACGCTATTGAAAAACTGCACGAAATCGCTTCCAAAACTGGACTACAGATCTCTTACGAAAAGACAGAGTTTATGAGCACAAAGAAACTCTCATCTCTGAACACAAAGTATGGCACGATTTACAAAACGGCAAACTTCAAATACCTCGGTGAAACACTACAAATGAGTGGACATAACAGAGACTCAAACGAAGAAAGAAAGACTAAACTGGACAAGGCATACAAAGTAGTGTGAAATCATTACAACAAGAAGTCTATCTCACAAAAAGCCAAATTACGCCATTACGTCACGGTGGTGCTCCCGGAGGCACTGTATGCAGCAGAGACCACACTAATCCTAGGGCATACACGTATCAGACAATTAGCAAAAGTAGAACGGAAAATTCTTAGGAAAATATTTGGCGCAACTAACAACAATGGAATATGGATCAAGAAACCTACAGAGGAACTGTACAAACATACAGAGACAATCACAGAAAAGATTAGAAAACGCAGACTATAATTCTATGGACACCTATACATAATGCCATCACACAGACTGACCAAACAAATCTTTGATTGGGTAACCACAAGGAACAACAAATGGGTGGCAGAGGTAAAGAACGACGTGAACCAACTCAGCATATCGGCAGACACAATAAACGACAGAATAAAATTCAGAAACATCATTAAGAAAAGTAAACTACATGAGATACAATGTGACAAACGCACAGGCATAAAATGGACCGAAGAACGCAAGCAAGATGACAGACAGAAGATGAAAGAAATATGGGCAACCAAAAAGGCAATCAAGATGAAGCCGAAGACACAAAGCCGACAAGAAGCATGGACAGAGGACCGGAAACAGAAACACAGCGAGCGAATGAGGGAAGTTTGGGCAGCAAGGAAGGCAGCAAAGGAACTGGCCATATAGTTTAGTCCAAATGCGCTCTTTAAGGGCAAAACACCAATGATTATATATATATATATATCAGTTCATGATATCCAGTATTACAAATTTACTCTTTCTGGCGGACACACGTCCAGATCATCCGCTCTCAAAACTCCGCCATCTCACTCCCCACATCCACCACTGCTGGCGGCTCACCTCCAACTGCGCAACGCTACGTGCTGTTCACATCCAGCTGCCCAACACTATAGTTGAATTATTTTATCTTGGCGGCTCGCGCATGCCCGCCCAGACGCGGGAGATTGCTGCGTTGCCAGTTGCACACGACGCACGCGCCAAGAGAAGCAACGCCATAGTATAGTATAGTTCGCAAGCTTACGTTTAGGGGAGAGCGCGCAGTTTATGAAGTAAAGCCACCACGGCCGCATTAACCCTTTCGCTGCTACAGAGACGTGCTCCCCACATTCCGCGCTGTGCGCGATTTTGTCACTGCACTGCTCGCCTGTGCAGACACATGGTGTTTCCGACTGCTTTGACACACTTATCATTCGATTCCACAAAAACTATTTGGCCCAAAAATTAGATTTTTACACATCTTCTTGACTGATACCTTCCCCCCACTTCCTTTGACTGATTGAAGTGCTTTAAAATAAAGCCAAACGCGCCTGGTGTAAATAAAACTTTTACAGTCGCGAAAGGCGGAATATTTCTCAATATTACATACGACACCTATGTGGTACTTAAATTAAATGAGATATTGTTATACAGTAAATTTTATATGAAATTTAGGTACCTTGTCCACATTTCATTCTCAACATTGTGGCAACTAAAATCGACCATACGGAAAGTATACGCTATGGACTTTTACCTCTGCAAACTCTTCAAAATTTCGTGCAATGGTTTACTACATTTAATGCTGCACAATAACTGGGTTGAACATCGAAACAAAATTAAGTCATTTATGGGGGTAAGGTATCAGTCAAGTTGTTGTTGTTGTTGTGGTCTTCAGTCCTGAGACTGGTTTGATGCATCTCTCCATGCTACTCTATCCTGTGCAAGCTTCTTCATCTCCCAGTACCTACTGCAACCTACATCCTTCTGAATCTGCTTAGTGTATTCATCTCTTGGTCTCCCTCTACGATTTTTACCCTGCACGCTGCCCTCCAATGCTAAATTTGTGATCCCTTGATACCTGAAAACATGTCCTACCAAGCGATCCCTTCTTCTAGTCAAGTTGTGCCACAAACTTCTCTTCTCCCCAATCCTATTCAGTACCTCCTCATTAGTTACGTGATCTACCCACCTTATCTTCAGCATTCTTCTGTAGCACCACATTTCGAAAGCTTCTATTCTCTTCTTGTCCAAACTGGTTATCGTCCATGTTTCACTTCCAAGAAGATGTGTAAAAATCTAATTTTTTGGCCAAATAGTTTTTGTGAAATCGAATGATAAGTGTGTCAAAGCAGTGGGAACACCATGTGTCTGCACAGGCGAGCAGTGCAGTGATGACAAAATCGCGCACAGCGCGGAATGCGGGGAGCACGTGACTGCAGCAGCGAAAGGATTAATGAAGAGACAAAGCTCTAGAAATTTCAAAAAATTGCATTCAAACGAATAAAATTCGTGAAGTAAGACACTTCGATATTGTTTTTAAATAAAGAAAATATTTAACATTGCACCAAGGTTTGAACTCTTTACCGAACGCCTTAACCGTTACGCTAGCGCAGCTCGTCATATGATGTCACTCCATAAGGAGTCTAACATGTCACGCAAAATTCTGACAAACACTGTTGGTATGCCTATGAATTACTCGCACTTCGTCGAAGTACAATAGGAAATAAACAATTACCGCAGTTCTTTATTGCGAAAAAGCGGTTTGTGAAATTGATACAAACACCTTTCCTTGCTATCGCCTGAATTAAGAGTCTTATTGCCTGTTTGGTTTAATTAACAGAAAATGAAGCAATTGGTATAAAGAATGGTTTTTCCAAACTTTCAAAAAACATAGTCTGCTATCAAGACATTGCTTTTGTTCTATTACTTTATTTATGACTGACCGTTTCTAAAACTGAAGACACTCGTCCGTGCTCTGCTCTGCAGTCGAGATCTGGCAACGTCGTTCTCTGTTCATAGGCTGACTGTATTTTTTGACGTCAGATGCGCAGAACGAACCTAAACTCGGCCGCCAACATAAATGACGCGCACTTTAGAATAGCAAATATTCCAACAATGCAAACCAGCCACAGGCTGCACACAGCACAGCCAGCGATTTCCATACAGAGCGCTACGTGGCGTTACCAACATAAATAGCTAAACAGACCACTTACAGTTGTCCTCGACAGAGATTGTTCATCAGAGACAAGGTCATCGTCAGGAGTTCCCCAGGGAAGTGAGGCAGTACTGCTGTTGTTCTCTGTATACACAAATGGTTTGGTGGACAGGGTGGGCGGCAATCTGCGGTTGTTTGCTGGTGAAGCCGTGGTGTGCGGTAAGGTGTCGAAGATGAGTAAGAAGATACAAGCCGACTTACACAAGATTTATAATTGGTGTGATTAATGGCACCTAGCCCTAAATGTGGAAAAATGTAAGTTAATGGGGATGGGTAGGAAGAAAAAAATCTGCAACATTCGGGTAGAGTATTAGTAGCGTCCTGTTTGAGACAGTCAAGTCGTTTAAATATCTGGACGTGATGTGGCGAAGCGGTATGAGATGGAACGGGCACGTGAGAACTGAGGCAGGGAAGGCGAATGGTCGACTTCGGTTTATTGGGAGAATCTTAGGATATTGTGGTTTGCATGTAAAGCAGACCGCATATAGGACGCTGGTGCGACCGTTTCTTGAGTACTGCTCGAGTTAATTATAAAAAATCACCCTCGATTGCACAAACTGCCTGGTGTTTACCTAGGTTTCGGCGTGGGTAACTACGCCTTCTTCAGAAGAAAATAATACAGCTTGCCTAAATAGGCATAGTCAAAGGCTAAAATCAACACCTACAGTGCAAGACCCCATAATTTTTTTTTTACAAATACACGGTACATATGTACCAAGTCAATAACACTACTTCTCTGAACGCTGTGTGTGCTGCCTCGCCCCGGCCACAGGCTCTCCACCGAACTCAGAACTTTTATGGGGTCTTGCCGCTGTAGGTGTTGATTTTAGCCTTTGACTATGCCTATTTAGGCAAGTTGTTTTATATTTGTTCTGAAGAAAGCGTGGCTACCCACGCTGAAACCTAGGTAAACAGCAGGTAGTTTGTGCAATCCAGGCGGGTTTTTTTATAATTATTTCGATACTTACGATTGCTGACGCGCTGCAGTGCTGAAAGTTCTTACTGCTACAGTGTTTGGGATCCGTACCAGGTCCGATTGAAGGAAGACATCGAAGCAATTGAGAGGTGGGCTGCTAGATTTGTTATAGGTATGTTCGAACGACACATAGATGTTACGGAGATGCTTCGGGAACTCATCGGAAAACGTTACCAAAATACAAAGGATCTGCCGTTGTTCAAAGAAAAGCGAGCGCGTGACTGCGATAGAAAAGGTGCTTACGTCGTCTGAACACGCTCACGAGTATCAGAGATCCATCTCGAGAGAAAAAAAAGGATGGCGTTAGAATGTCATTGTTCATTTGCTCTCCACAAAGTAAAATCAACCCTTTCGGATCTGAATCTTTTCTGGACGAAGAGAAATTACTCTTTATGCTGTAGTGCTCATGTGTGATTTTTTGATGATTTAGATGCAAGATCTATACAAAAATATCTACCGGTTTTAAAAAAACACTTTGTAAAGTTGGCACCTTTTTATCGTGTAAAATAAGAAATTTTGAAATATTCACTATTTTAATAAATAAACTGACCGTTAATAGTTACAACACAATATAACAACAACAATAATATTCTTTTGAGCAGTGGAATATAACTAACCAACCACTTCTGTGTATACTGGCGGTCGCAAGCTGCTGCACAGTGCTCGCTGACTTGATATTTTTGTAGCGAAGCTCAACAGTTGTCAGCACTTGTACATGATAAAAAGATCGACCATTCACAAATGTGCACATGAGGTTTTCAAAGGGGAAAAAATTTTCTGTTCCAACTAAGAGACAGTAAAATTTAATGTACGCAGTTCTAGCCAGTGGGTAGGAAAGTGATGTAAGTAAGCTTGTTGTAAGACTGTAGAAGCTTAACGTGTGTTACTGTGGCAGTATTGACATATACGGTCTCTTATACATCTCGCAGTGCTGTGATAGCATGTTTCCTTAAATCTGGATAGCAACAGAAGATTTTCATGAACGACCATTCAATTACAACAAGGTGGAACTAGTTAATAAGTTTTGTACCAAGGCTGTGAAAAAGTACCTGTCAAGCTACAATTCTGTCCGGTGCAGAAGTACTTGGATAAAGCAGTGTAGGGGTTTGTTACAACAAAAGTAATTAATAATGAAATACGTCTGACATTTCACAAAACACTTTCGTACTATAAACTTTTCATTTAATTTTCTGGAAAACTTTATACCAGATCTCTGAAAAGGATAATACTAATATCAAATCCTGGTCCCGAGTCCAGTATGTCACTTATTGTGGAGGCATGTTGACTGAATGTTTCAGGCAAACAGATGGGAGGGTGCACTACACAAAATGAAAATTGGATGTCTTGGTCAGGAACCTGTTAGCAGCTGATAGTTTGTGCCTGGCGTGTGCAATGATTGGCGTTGAGAATTGTGTGAGTAGTGTAGTACTTGCCTTTTACATTATTAAGTAAAGTTTTTTTGGAAGAATTTATAAGTTCTTAAAGGACAGTACTACACAATAGATATAAACCGAATAAAGTTAGGCAGTTTTAAGTAGGCTGAAGTATCTGGCAGTAGTCACCGCCATCTAGTTTTTTCATTATTTCTCTAAATTACTTCAGGCAAACAGTCGGCCACCACCGACTATCTGTCCCAGGCTTTTCAAACTATATTTGTAAACATGTAAATCTCTCAGAATACATTTTTTTCTTCTGAAACTGCAATATCTACCGTAAAATGTTCGGTACTCTTTTAAAAGAGACCTAATTGACGAATATAATTACTACAACTACGACTAATGTCTTGATTAATTACCGGGAAGACAAAGGGAACTAGACTATGGTAACACTGTACCTTCGCAATTTTCGCTCTACGTATAACACGTGTCCCACACGTAGATCGAAGGTTTGTAGCGGCTGCAGACATCTTTATATACGTTTCGTACGTTTCAGTATCTTAATTCTTCAGATAAATTCACAAACTGAGCGTACTTGTGAATTATATCTTACCAGCAAATAATTTGGTGAAAATGTGTCGTTAATACACCATGCTGCCCCGTATCTAGAACTTCGCATACAAAATTCTGTCGTTTGTTAGTTCATTAGTTTCATGTTTCGTAGGTCAGTTGCACGTTTAATGGTAATGATGTGTGACGAGTCATTTTACATTCACATTACAAACTAATATATAAACATAGCTAAATTCTGACTACTCACAAGCTTTTTCTTCCTTACAGATGTTAATAACTAATTCCTACCCACCACTTTTTACACATTACAGAAACACAAATTCCTCTACAGAGTAGGAGGAGTCGTGAGGGAGAAACTTTTTCAGTTTGTTTCCAGATTGTCTTTGCTCAATGTCAGACATTTTATATCATTACACAAGTGATCAAAAAGTTTGGTGACAGCATTGTGCAATCATTTTTCTGCTAAAGACAACCTTAATGAAGAGCAATGAATGTCTTTGTTCCTCTGGAAAAACAATGAACCATTTACAAGAAATCTGATGAGGGAATATATATACTGTGAAAAAGTAATCAGAATGCCTACTTAAACAGATGCGTACAAGATGATAGCGGTGAGCGACGCATGGTATTCTAACAACACGATTGTAGTCAAAGAAGGCTTCCTTTCTTAAAGATAAATTACCCAAGAACATTATTTCATATGACTTCATTGAGTGAAAATACGCAAAATATGTCAACTTGCTGATCTGTCTCTCCCCAAGATTTACAATGATTCGAAGTGCAGATACGGCTGAGCTAAGTTGTGTGAGGAGTTTCAAAACGCGTTTTTTCTTTTAAGTCTCACCAATATGGGCACCTACATTTTTTGAAGATTCCATCGTAGTTATTATTTCCATCACCATTTGTTACTCTCGTCATTGCTATAGTACGTCTAGGTGTAAAGAACTGAGGATTTTTTTTAATGGAAAGTGAGCCTATTAGCAGAAAACCACTAAATAATACTTTTAAGAACATTATTTTGCCCGTTCTTCTATTGCTGCATGTATTTTTACATGAATTACAATACCAGTATTAACCCCAAAAAGAGCTAATTGTGTTTGTTATATACCAGGTGCAAAGTCGTTTACATGTACGCGACACTAAATGTGAAGACTCTGCACAGCATTGACGTTACAGTCACAACCATTCAACACCATCCTGGAAGAGAATATTTTGTTTCAGTTGCTTGCGCTTATCCCACTCTGCATTTGCGTGTCACGGTGAAAGCCTCTTTAAAGAGTCCTCCCAGCCTTGCCTGCTTTCGACCCCTGCAGTATTTTATCGTTATCTGCGACGTTTCTTACACGTTTCCTTTGTGTGTCTACGTATCTGTGTTGCCAGCCACGAGCTGCAGCGTACCAAAGAACAGTTTAGTTACTGTTGGTAACACACATCGTCATTTCCGACGCAGTTTGGTTAACGTTGCGTCCGTAAAGAATTTATAACGAACTTTTGCGTTCTTCTCGATTTAACAACTACACTCAACGACTAAATATTTATTAGGCATGAGATTAGGTTTGCCTTAAAAGCAATTCGTTCCGTTTACAATCTCTGTCAGATCATTTTATTTTCAACCACTGCTCATACACAGTTATTGTACTGTTGTTATTAGAGAACGTTTCAGTACAGTACACGACGCTAAAACTAGCAATTCAGTCTTGCACCGATTGTCTAATACGTGGTGTTTATTGAAGGATTACGTATCAACGTTCACTAATTTTTAAGACATTTTACAGAGTCTTCTGTGTAATTTCAGACCGCTGCCAGCCCCTGCAGTGAACAGAAGTTTTGTCGTTATTTAATAAATTGAACAGTCTGTGAATCATTTGTCACAGAAAACGAAAACTTTGGAGTTATCGAGTATTTACTCCAATGGAGATTTACATACAGATGGAAGCTATTTAGTGGAATAAGTGTAAAATGTAAGCAAGGGAGTAAGATCATTGCTTAATCTCCCTTCGACGGGAAGGTCAACAGAGACGGAAGATAGTGACGTCAGCTGTGTGTCATATTTGATCAGGTACATGACATCAAAGAGACGAGTTTCGTCAGAAACCGTCATCGTACACGGGGAACAGTTTAACGGTTTAGTCAGGTAGAATCGGCGAGTCGCTCAGCAAAATATTGATTCCAGAATACCATTTGCTTCATATTATCACTTTCCTTTACGATTTCCTCATATCACACCTGTTTTTAACCACCTCTTCTCCACTTCATGAGCGAATTCCTTCTGCAAGGATTCCTTCGTATAGTGTTTGTACGCAATCACCTCATTTCTTCCTAATAAATTTTGGCCACGAAAATTTTTTCCAGTAACGGGATTCCACTAGGCTCCCTGGCGGCCGAACATCACCGCGTCATCACCAATGCCGTACCGCAGCTGACGTGCTTCGCTCTCTTTGTGTACGGCCGTTGTTCCACGCTGTGAATGTGTTTGTTCCGTACTCGATTTCTTTTTTATCTTTCCCCCTTTTTTTTAGAAAATAGTGTAATGTTATCAGTGGGAAATGTTATTTCATTTCGGACTGACATAGTTTGAGAGAAAATTTCAGGTTACATTTCTGGAACATTTGTGACGGCCAGCATGCGACCCATTTTAATTTCGTTTCATTTCCCTTTTTCACATTTCTGTATCCTGCGACACAGAATATCAGCGGCCCACCAGCGAGCTAACGGCAGCCACGGTGCGCCTACAATCCGGCTCGTCGCTATCAGTGGCACTCATTGTATTCGACGCATACAATTTTAATTTGTTGCGGATGTCAGAGAATATTGTGCCCGCCGAATAAACCCTCCAAGCCTCATTAAATATTTTTAGCATTTATTTACGCAGGCTTTCACGCTCGCATCCAACTCGGCATTTTTCTGACGATTGCGGTCTTAATGAAGACGCTGCTGCAAAACACGAAAATGTTGATAAAATTTTCTCGCGTTAGTCGAGTCAATGCGTTGTTCTCCGGCAACGTTTCAGCAAGTTTCTTACTGAAGATGACAAATAAGAAACTTGCTAAAACGTTGCCGGAGAACAATGCATTGACTCGGCTGTCAACACGAGAAGATATTGTCATCAAGATTCACCGAGAAAGCCTGCATTCTCATACACGAAAATGTTTATTCGTTCCTTCCTTCTTCGTATAATTTCGTATGGTGAAGGCCGGAGCGCAAATCTCTGTCGCGTAAATCTTTTGTCCAATTGTTATGGTTTCGAGAAAATGACATTTTGTCATGCAGATGGTAACTCACCTATTTTCATTGTACACTTAACACTTTCTTTGAACTACTGAAAGAAAATGTGTCTGTATCCTTAGCCGGTATCGACCGCCGTTGATCGTCATCAGGTAGTCAGAACGTAATACTTGTGGTGGTTCTGCTATTGTTCCGAAAGAACTGCGGTTATCAGTTACGAGCACGTCATTTTTTTATTCTGGTGAACCAGCGGTAAGCCTAACATAAAAATCCCCTTATATTACCAATGTTCCGGCGCAATATTCATGACCGGGGGCCTTGAATTTAGTATGAAAAGCTCCTCAGCTTATTGCGACAATCAAGATCCACTGTGCCGGACGTGAGTCTGGAAAACAAAGAATACTCTGGAACGAAACTAAGAATAAGCACAGGTGCCGGCCGCGGTGGTCTAGCGGTTCTGGCGCTGCAGTCCGGAACCGCGAGACTGCTACGGTCGCAGGTTCGAATCCTGCCTCGGGCATGGGTGTGTGTGATGTCCTTAGGTTAGTTAGGTTTAAGTAGTTCTAAGTTCTAGGGGACTTATGACCTAAGATGTTGAGTCCCATAGTGCTCAGAGCCATTTGAACCAATAAGCACAGGTCCTAGTTCCTAGTTTCACACAGCAATGAGTCACTCCGTCTTCATGCCAGAAGTGGCCTATCGGTACCATGCGACCGCCGTGTCATTCTCAGTGGAGGATGCGGATAGGAGGCGCGTGGGGTCAGCACACCCCGGTCGTTATGATGGTTTTCTGTGACCGGAGCCGCTACTATTCGGCCGAGTAGCTCCTCAATTGGCATCACCAGGCTGAGTGCACCCCGAAAAATGGCAACAGCGCATGGCAGCCTGGACGGTCACCCATCCAAGTGCCGACCACGCCCGACAGCGCTTAACTTCGGTGATCTCACGGGAACCGGTGTATCCACTGCGGCAAGGACGTTTCACACATCAATGCAGGCGTATTATAAAAACTTATGCATATATGTGTGTGTATGTTCCATATTTCCTAATGAACCACTGAACCGATGTCAACCAAACTTGGTAGATGGTTCAAATGGCTCTGAGCACTATGGGACTCAACATCTTAGGTCATAAGTCCCCTAGAACTTAGAACTACTTAAACCTAACTAACCTAAGGACATCACACACACCCATGCCCGAGGCAGGATTCGAACCTGCGACCGTAGCAGTCCCGCGGTTCCGGACTGCAGCGCCAGAACCGCTAGACCACCGCGGCCGGCAAACTTGGTAGACATACAGTCAGTTCCACAAGAAAGTGTACGGCATAATTTTAAATGTAACGTCCGCCACGACATCTATGGTAGTGACCTCGAATCTGCACTCAGTGCGCATTTGCACAGTGCATAGATAAACAGTGTGAGAGTTGAATGGTTTCTTTTGTCGGTTGAAGTTTAAAATGAGCTCAAAATATCTGAAGCGTCACGAGGCAGTGCAAAAATGTGCAATATTTATCCAAAATGCCTTCCATTGAGAAGCTGTTTGGTTCGAACGAGGAAAACTGGATGCTTCAAGAGCATAATGGTCTGAAAGACCGCGGCAGTCTCTGTACATCGTGGAAACTAGACAATAGGGTGTCCTCGATGGGTTGACCTGTAAAGTCTCCGGACGCAAATCGATCGGTAATGTTTGTTGATACTTTGAGATGAAGAGTAAAGGAGAGCCATGTATATTTTGAAGCAGGAAGGGCGATATGGAGATCGTTATCGAAAGAATATGCAGAAAATGTCGTGAAAAGCATGCCAAAAAGGCGCCAATTTATAATGGATAATTGCGGGGATTTTATTTATTTATTGTTGTTTTCTTTTTTCTAATCAGTGGTAAGGTCTTATGTGCCCAAATTGCTGAGGTCATCGGCCCATTAGCTTACGCACTACTTAAGCTAACTTACGCTAACGACAGTACACACAGCCATGCCGAGGGAGGACTCGAACCTCCGACGGGGGGAGTCACGCGGACCGTGACAAGGCGCCTCAGACCGCGCGGCGGCGGCGATTGGGAGAACTATTAGGTAAATGCGCAGTTAGTACTAACACGTATTTTCAGGTGAACATATATATATACAACAGTGTCTTCTATTTCATATACAGAACGGCGTACACTTTCTTGCGGATCTGACGGTATCCCTTACAGTCAGGGAATAATCAAAAAAAAATGGTTCAAATGGCTCTGAGCACTATGCGACTCAATTTCTGAGGTAATCAGTCGTCTAGAACTTAGAACTAATTAAACCTAACTAACCTAAGGACATCACACACATCCATGCCCGAGGCAGGATTCGAACCTGCGACCGTAGCTGTCACGCGGTTCCAGACTGAAGCGCCTTTAACCGCACGGCCACACCGGCCGACAGGGAATAATCGCTGCGAGAATAAGAACCATATACCTATCATAATTCAGAAGATATGACGTCATAAACAATGAGGTGCGTGAAAAACTGCCGCACCAGGGTGACTTAAATTTATTATTTCTGAGCTACTAACTCTATTCTGAATTCATCTCGCAGTGAGTATCCGCCTATGGCGTTAAATGTACGTACACTAATATATCATTGTACGACTCATAGCTCATGAGACATGACGTCGTAAACACTGAGATGCGTGAAAAAAATTTCACATCACGTATGAGGTATCAAGCAGAAATTTTAATAAATTTATTCTTTACTGCAAAAATACTCCTGCAGTCGAGTCAACGTAAGGAAGTCCCTGACACCTGGCCGCGCTTCCGACAGCTTTCAACGGCGAAACGCAAATGGCCGTAGGCGAAAAAAAAAAAAATCACCGACTATAGAGCTACGAAGAGGCATTGCCTTAGAGACGTTTAGAAATTCGCCCAGTATACTGCACCTATTAGATATTTACACATTTTAAGGACGTTTCTTTGTACTATTATTTCATAATTTCGAAGATCTTTGCTCGAATACATGGAAATGAATTTTTTTCTATATTATACTACAAACATAGTTCATTTTTTTGTTTTCGTTTCTAATAGAAAATTGGCAAAATGAATACCTGGAAAATGCCTGGTTTGTCAGGTAGTTACCAATACAATGAAACTTCAGACTCTGTAATTAATTAAAAATAAGAAATCACGCTATCTCACAACTGTATACGGAAATTAAAATTCGACCTTTGAAATAGAAATCCGCATATATTGTACAAAAACAATACAATCGTCGCGCTAACGTTTTCTAAATGGAAATTAATCAATGTTGTTTGTGGATTCCTCCGTTAGTTCTTGGTAGAACAATTCCATATTTAAGGCTGAATAACAAGTAAACTGTTTTTGTTTCCTGAAGGTGGTCTAATAAGCCGAAAACTAGTTTGAAATAAACAAAAATGAGTAGAACAAAAAGTTTGTACTTGTTATTCACACATAGATAATCAATATTAACTTCAAAAATCCTGGCTGTAAATAAAATAATCGTCAGTCGGAAACGAGCACAACTCAAAGATTGATAGATAGATTTAATCTTCCAGAATGAGATTTTCACTCTGCAGCGGAGTGTGCGCTGATATGAAAGTTCATGGCAGATTAAAACTGTGTGCCGGACCGAGAGTCGAACTCGGGACCTTAGCCGTTCGCGGGCAAGTGCTCTACCAACGGAGCTACCGAAGCACGACTCACGCCCCGACCTCACAGCTTTACTTCTGCCAGTACCTCGTCTCCTACCTTCCAAACTTTACAGAAGCTCTCCTGCGAACCATGCAGAACTAGCACTCCTGAAAGAAAGGATATTGCGGAGACATGGCTTAGCCAGAGCCTAGTGGATGTTTCCAGAATGAGATTTTCACTCTGCAGCGGAGTGTGCGCTGATATGAAACTTCGTGGCAGATTAAAACTGTGTGCTAGTTCTGCATGGTTCTCAGGAGAGCTTCTGTAAAGTTTGGAAGGTAGGAGACGAGGTACTGGCAGAAGTAAAGCTGTGAGGACGGGGCGTGAGTCGTGCTTGGGTAGCTCCGTTGGTAGAGCACTTGGCTGCGAAAGGCAAAGGTCCCGAGTTCGAGTTTCGGCCGGGCACACAGTTTTAATCTGCCATGAAGTTTAACATTTAATCTTCTTCGCGTTTTTTTTTTTTTTTTCCCCTCTGGTAGCTGCTAGTTATAATCTCCATGCTTCTGGTCATTGTTCTGCGCATCCACCCGTTCGCGTGTACTTCTTTCCCTGTGGCTACATCACACAACATATTTACAGCACAGTCATTGTTTGATTCTTACTTCCCTCAATCACTCCAGAGGAGTATGTGGAGAGCTCTGTTAAGAACTTGGTGGCTTATTGCTCGTCCAGTCTCGCCCTGCTGAGCTCGTACTACGTCTCTGACGGCTTAGACGCCGACAGCCGAGCTGTGCTCCTGCCTCCGTGCCTCTTCCGTGGTGAATGGGGGTTGCTGCGGTATCGGTGTCAGCGTAGGGTTTCGCGCTCGGTGCGTGTGTGGGGGGAGGGACGGCGCTCGCAGACTGCGGTGCCGTTGTGGACGGCGCGACAGCCGTCGGTGGACGTTTCATTAGGGCTGGCCGAGGGGCGCGCGCCGGGGATTAATTACGGACAGGCGGCGGCCCCACTGCCGGCTGCCGACTGCAGACTCAGCGCCGCACAGTGGCCCGTGACGTCACGCGGCAGACAGCTGAGCGCCGCTCTGGCCGCGGCGGACGGCACGCGGTGAACAGCCGCAGCGCCCTCCGCTCCGCATGTGCCTGGAGCCGCGTGAGGCAGTTGGTCGCTACGGGGCAGCTGCACTAACCCCAACTACTGTCGGGATCTCTTTCTTTCACTGAGCACCACTGCAGGCACTTAGAGCCCAGGTAATTTACACCGCATATACTTGCAGTATTTTAATGAAGTAACACAGAAACATACATTACAGTTGTAAGTAATAGATTTCAGCTATCAGTCGTCCTTTGGAATTTTTACTGGCGCACCTAGAAACTAGCCATTCTCGGTGCACTAACATTTTTGATCAATGCATGTAATCAACTGTGGATAAAGCCCGACCAACAGGCATTACATGCATTGATCAAAAATGATAGTGCATTGGGAATGGCTAGTTTCTAGCTGAAATCGACATCTACCAATAAACAGTCCAAAGGACGACTGATAGCTGAAATCTATTATTTACAGTTAAAAATAACTGTCGCTGAGTGCAACAGCCTCTGAATGGAAGGTAACGTGATGCATTACAGTTTCTCGTTGTAACAATAACGATTCATAAAAACCATTCAAAAGCCAAGACCCCAAAACAACAGTCCAAAGCGTTATGTTTGGGTCTTAAGTTTTTTGTTATAAAACATTATCATTTTACGCTGACCTCATCCACAAGATGTCAAGTGGATAAAACTCAGCACTTTATAAAAGTTTATCATCGCTAAAATATTTTAAAAACACGCAGCATCCTGTGCAAAAGCCCGTGTCAATATGGCCATGAACAGCTTTCGCTAGATAAAAAATCTTTAAGACCTGAAGATAACAGCTAAGACTGTTGAAACGGTTGTCTCGAATAAAAAATATTTTGTGCGACCTTGACTTTAAAACGGTTTTTAACAGTTAAAAGAGATCACCCTTCAGTATTCTCATAATGATAAAATTCAAATAACGATTCTATTTTCATAAATATTACGTTCAACAAACAAAAAGAATTTTAGATTGGGGTAATACTGACCCTAGTGGTACTCAGTGCAAAAAAAAAAAAAACATGAAAAATTGTAATGTACTGTAAACATACAACTGAACTTCACACCACGGGATACAAGTGACCCAGAGAGACACTGATATATTTTGATAAAAAAAAAGCTTTTAAAACAAGGGAGGTACGATTTTCCCATATGCTTATTGGGTCATATTGAACCCGGTGGTGCTAGGAACGGTACAAGAAGAGCTGATGCAACAAACCCAACAATGGTACAAAAATAAGAGCGAAGTAGTATTTTCTTGTTGCCGGTATTTGGTACAACAGCTGTTCTTCATTCCATGAGAATGCAGGCTTCCTCGGCGAATCTCGTTGATAAAATCTTCTCGGGTTGACAGCCGTTGACGTTGATGTAGAACAGTGCATTGACTCGGCTCACTTCGCCTGAAGATGGCAAGTAGGAAACTTGCTGAAACGTTGCTGGAGAACAACGCATTGACTCATAAGCTCAACGCATTGACGCATAAAGAAACAAACAAACAGTTTAGGTCGTGTCACATTGACCCCAGTGGCACTCAGTGCAAAAACCGTGAATATATGCTAATGTGTTGAAAAAATTAAAGTGAACGAAACAGTAATGGATTTAGTTGACTCTGAGGGAGAAAGTAAGACGACAGAATCGTTATTTGAATTTTCTCATTATGAGAACAGTGAAGGCGATCTGTTTTACCTGCTAGAAACCATTCAAAAGGCAAGATCGCACAAAATACTTTTTATTCGAGACAACCGATTTCAACAGTCTTAGCTGTCACCTTTAGGTCTTAATCAGTTTTTTTCTAGTAAAACATGTTCAAGGTCCTATGGAAATGGGCTTATGGACAAGATTTTTAAATATTTTAGCGTTTATAATGTGCTGAGTTTTATCCACGTGGTATATATTCCGGGTGTGGTCAGCGTAAAATGAACTGCCAGAAAAGAAATTCTACACCTGAAAAGAAGACGTCGATTTTGATGCGATGACGTCATACGCGGCCTTGGGGATAGTAGATGTACTGATAATGGTTTCAAAGTCTTCCACCAACGAATAGCGTAGTCGCATGGCTGCCAGAGCGCCATCTTTGTCTGCCCTTTAATACGGAATAGTTACAGCCTGAAGGCTCAGTGGGTGCAAACTGGAGAAGCAAGCAGCCAATGACGCCACGGAGGCGCATTCGTGCTTTCTGCAGCCAACTAAGCGAGTTTGATGGGCGTCAGGTTGTGGCCTTCCGAATGGCGGGATTGTCCTTTCTGAGAGTTGCCACACAAGTGGAATTTGGTGTGTCAGCTATGCAGCGATGCTGGTATCAGTGCTCATATACTTACTCTCACCCGTAGGCGAAGTTCTGTACACCCCTGCAGCACAGACCGCCGCCGCCAGAATACGTCGTACTGTGACAGCAGCAGTGGCAGGTCGTACAGCTGCCACGGCACATACAAGGGGGCTTGTGAGCCCAGTCGAGTCAGCTGCTGCGACCTGGTTATCGGCAGTGAGACGACACACCTGCAGCCCGTCTTCCACCCACGCCACAGCATCGACGTCCTCATCTCGACTGGTGCCGTCTGCGAGCTAACATCCCAGAGATGTTCGGGCTCACATGCGGTTCCTCTTCGTCGAATGGTCGTGGCTCAAACTCGTCTAGGGGTTGAACCTTACTTGTCGCATTACGCGCCCTAAATTACACACTAGTGACCCTTTGGTTGTCTAGCCGACGGCAAGTTTGCGAAATACAAAGTTAACTTAGCATATAATAACAGTAACAATAATATCGGGAACTACATTAACGACCCATAAATCATGTACGCCACACAGTTGCATTTTGGCTAGAATGATGTTTATTCAGAAAGCAAACTAATAGCGAAAGTGGTCGTATTTAGAGTTACTGTTACACTCGAGCGCATATCCATTTGATACAGTTCGATCATTCACAATCTCATTGCGAAGCACAAGTCCAATACTCCGCCTCCTTAACCAAGAGTTTACATCAGGCGCGCGGCTGCTCACCGCTCAGAGACTTAAGTCCCGCGATACCACACAACGCGAAATTTTCTAAGTCGTTTCACTTCCTAGTTGCCTAACGACCGACCGTCCGCATTCGTGTCTCCACCAGCACTGTCCACTTTCGTGTCTCGACCAGAACTGCCCTCTACCCGTATCCGACCGCATTTCCCGCGCGCCGAACATCTTCGCTCAACTGACTAGCGCAGTTCCCTTTCCTGAAGCCGTCCATCTGATTGACTACAGCTTATTCTACATTAATTTACATATTAACGTATTTAAATAATCAAAGCTTCACCACTTTCACGTTCTAAATAAAGTAACAATAATATCCATTACATAATAAACGTTAAATTCTTTTACATTAAGACCAATACAATTTCCTTCTTAACTTGGAATCTCACGGCCAGTAGCCTTGCACCAATGTGCTCTCTGATAAATAAATAAAGAACAAAAGTAACTATTATGCACTGAACTTTACAACAAATATTCTGTTACCTAATGATTCAATACGGCGTCATGCTGTCATCGTTCAATGTGTTTTGTGTGCAGTAAATGATGATCTGTTGCTTAACTGAAAATACTGATAATTTAAATTCACTATACATTTTAAGCAAATAAAGTTACAGAGTTGCTATTTACAAAATTTGTCATTTTAATGATGCGCTTCTATATGACATGTCGATCGTTAAGATCGACTAAAGCGTTCAGATTTTAGCATTCAGGTGTTTGTTACAAAACTTGTGACTTTCACTTTAACAGTAAATCCTAAACTATTTTAGATAAGATCAATATTCAAATTTTATTGGCATCATCATGAAAATTTATGGAGGATGGCAGATTAAAATTACTGTGTCTTCATTCCCTGCAATACTACAGAATTAAATAGTTTTCTTATTACCGCTCTCCTCGGCCACAAAAGCCTTCTGCTGTGTTTCCCTATGACGCAGGTTCTCGTCTGTCTCACTCGCACACTACAGAGCTTAGGCGTCAATAGACAATAGACGCCTGTGAATCTCCCCATCTCGTGGTGGCACGCGATCCTGGACGACGGGGTTCGTTTCACAATTCCTGTAGGCTGACTCTTTCGGCCATATATTTAAGTGAGAGCGCAATGCTCGTTAACTCACACGTCGCAGGGCCACTTGGAAAATAACCGCGCGACCGCTACGGTCGCAGGTTCGAATCCTGCCTCGGGCTTGGGTCTGTGTGATGTCCTTAGGTTAGTTCTAGGGGACTGATGACCTCAGAAGTTAAGTCCGATATTGCTCAGGCGGGCCATGGTCTTCAGCGACCAAGATGCCCAATGGTGTGGGATGCGATAAGCTACAACACTCGTTCACCTTTGTTGTTTCTGGAGGGGAGTCCAACTAGCGCCTGGTACTTGCAGAATGTTTTCAGACCCATTCTTGCGAGATAATGCTCGCTGACACACTACCCGTGAAATTCAACGTGCTGTGCAAGACGTGCAGCAACTTCCCTGCCCAGCACAATGACCGGATTTGTCTCCCTTCAAGACGTGTGGGATATGATGAGACGAGACGTGACTTCTGCGACTCCTCAACCAATAACTCTTACAGTATTACGTGAACAGGTGCAGCAGGCGTAGCATAACGTATCCCAGGAAAGTATTCTCCATCTGTACGACCGACTGGATGGCAAGTCAACAGCGGCACTGCTACCCCTGGCGACTAGACCACGTACTAATATGGGCGTTTCGCCATGAGTCGATACCTGGTACCTTTGAACCCCTTGTCCCACTCATCTGCAAACGTAATCATTTCATGTACTCCATATGCACAGTTTCAATAATAAATCTTGAGTGAATTGGAAATCTCCTAAAGGGTGTACTTTTTTTTTTTTTTTTTTTTTTTTGCAGGCGTTGTATTTTGAAGATTCTAGTTTGCTTATGGGATCATACCAACGGCGATGCCACAGTAGTAACATCGGTTACCGTCAGATTGCCGAAGTTAAGGGGAGACGGAAGGCAATTTTAATCCCTATTCTGCCAATTCCGTTTTACCCCTTGAGAAGGTACACTTTTCAGATAAACTATAAGTGATAAAATACAAGTGAAATGAACATAAGGAAAAAAGAAAGAAAAGAAGAGGGAAAAAATTTATTCTTTCACTAGTAAAATTTAACTTTTTTGAACATTAATTATTATAAAACAGTTTCTGATTGTTTGGTGGTTCTCAATTTACTTGTAATAACTTATTAGCATCTGCAGTACAAATTGACCAAATTTCATGTTTCTAGCCCCATTAGTTTATCAAATAATGGTACCTGAAAGTAAAAAAATGTAGTTTTGAGAAAAATCCATGTAAAGTTTAATATTGCAATTCTAGTATAGTTATTGATGAGAATTACTTGCCACTTATATTTTCCTGTTCCGTACTGAGCATCATCTGAATCATACAGATCTTCTTTTCTTGATTGGTCCCTTTTATTTTCTGTCTGGCTTCTTTTGCGCATTTTAAATTGGCAATATGTGCTTTGCGGATTCTCTCTTTATCTATTTGCACCAAGGATTTTGCAGTATTTCCACTAGATTTTATGCCCAATAATTCCAAAACATCCAGTTTTCTAATTACACCACCACTGAAGCATAAAATAGCATCATAAACACCAAAAAATACAGTTTTCGGTAACCGGTTCCAAATGACAGAATTCACACATTCAAGCAAATTTTGGGATTTCCCATGAAGACATTTCTCCAACAACGTATCTTTTCAAAGGTCTCTAAATATGGCCTTAATTTCATTCATTACTGATGCAGGTAAAGAATGTTTGTGGTCATATCTGGCACCTATCCTGTTCTTGCACCAAGTGTCAGGATCATTCGGGCAAAGACCATCATATCTCACGAAAAAACTGTCATATTTTTATAAAACAAAAACTGTTTCACGCAGGAAAGACCAGGCATTTCAAATATGCTAAAATCTAAAAATCGAATTTTTGAAGCCCACTTTCCATCCGTCTCCCCTTAAGCTCTGTCGGGCTTGTCTAACACTTGGATGGGTGACCACCCGGGTCTACCGTACACTGTTGACGAGCAGGTGGCACTCAGCCCTTGTGAGGCCAATCGAGCAGCTGCCTGACTGCGAAGTAACGGCTCCGCTCACGAAAACTGAAAACAGCCGGCAGAGCGCTGTGATGGCTACGTGCCCCTCCATATCCGCAACCAGCAACGCCTATCGTCTGAGGATGACGCGGCGATCGGTCGGTACCGCTGAGCCTTCCGTGACCTGATCGGACGAAGGAGATTATTTCATTTGACCCCAGTGCTACTAGGAGTGTTGAGCCATTCATTGAGTTATTCGTACCCGTATAAATTCAGTCTCTGCGATTAAATGCTAATAAAGGAAACAAATTTTTTATATAAGAGCCCGTGATCATCTTGAATATTTTATGAATAAAATCGTCTAGATCGCTTCAGAAAATGTCTTTATTTATTACAACGGTTCGGCATCTATTCACGAAGTATCTGCGGTTAAGATTAAAGTAATATAGAGAGGACAGGCGTTTGTTATGCAACAATTAGATCTGAATTTGAAGGCAACGTCACCTACACTATCGTCACGTGTCCACTAAAACTTATGTTTTGTATTAATTTTTAAACCTGTTGTTAGCTGACTTTCGCTTATAAGTTTCGACCGCTTCGTTTCCGGACCACGGTCCCTTACTGCGATATGACGTATTTACCCTTCTCCATAACGCTTGAAAGTTTGTAAGATCATCATGGAATCACCGTATACACTGAGATAAAATGACAGCGAAACCCATTCAGTAAAGCTGAACATGCAGGGATGTGGAAATGTTGCGACAAACGAAAATCTGTGACACAAAGTGATTCTGACCGAGAACTCCTACTTAACGAAAGCAGTCATTAGGCACAGATTTTAATATTGACACTGAAACTTGTTTCACCAGTTCAAAGTTTTTCCGTAAGTGAAACTTTTCAAATATTTTTCATCTTTCTAAATTTTTGGAGCTTTATATAATGCCATACCACTAACGGTGTTCAATAGAAGTTACTTTACGAAATATGAAAACTACTAAACCAAAAAATCGTGACGTGAAAATGTATCGATGTTTTGTAAATGAGAAAATGAAGCAACACTTTGCGTTCTAACCTATGACCACATGAGAGGAACCACTGATTTCGGCCGAAAAAAATAGTGACTGTAAGTACCAATTTACTAACATAAAATTATGGTTCAAATGGCTCTGAGCACTATGGGACTTAACTTCTGAGGTCATCAGTCCCCTAGAACTTAGAACTACTTAAACCTAACTAACCTAAGGACATCACACACAGCCATGCCCACGGCAGGATTCGAACCTGTGACCGTAGCGGTCGCGCGGTTCCAGACTGTTGCGCCTAGAACCGCCATCTCGGCCGGCATAAAATTATGACGTGAACTATTTTCTAATCTGTAAGTGTAATGTGTAAAAAACTGTATTGTTGCAGCTTAAATTCATTGAAGATTGCTTAATGTAAGAGTCCAAATGCGCCTGAAACATAAACAAATTTAGGTTGCAGCTAGGAAAAGGCGTTTCAGTTTGCAAAACGAATATTTATATACTTGATTGGGATAATGGTCATGTAAACAGATTTAAAACGCTGTTTGTTTGGTTGCGAGACGTGTTTCTTTTTGTTATATTAGAATAATCTTTAGTGCCTTGAGACACACATTTTGTTTCTTACTTCATTTAATGTTAGATTCGTGATGAAAGTCTATTATACATGTCTTAATAAGAGACTGAGATTGCCCTCAGTAAGAGATAAGATTTAGACTGCGTATCGATGTCGAAGTGTGCGTTCACATATCAACAAAGCCAGTTCGCTTTGCACTTTGTATGCTGTATCTTGACCTTTTCCTATCACGGCTTAATACTCTCTACACTGCTTCCCTTGTTTCGATGCCACACCTAAAATTACCCCTCTGCTGTTTGTTACTGATACACAATTGTCATATACCGATTTCCTAGGTTTGGGTGTTAAATTAGAACTGCTGTAGTGGAACCGACAAAAAGAAAAGGCTTTAACCGGCCGCTGTGGCCGAGCGGTTCTAAGCGCATCACTCTCGAACCGAGCTACTGCTACGGTCGCAGGTTCGAATCCTGCCTCGGGCATGGATGTGTGTGATGTCCTTAGGTTAGTTAGGTTTAAGTATTTCAAGTCTAGGGGACTGACGACCTCAGATGTTAAGTCCCATAGTGCTTAGAGCCATTTGAACCAAAAAAAGGCTTTATTCGTTTCCGAATATTTTGGACTCAGTTTCACACCCCTGTCTTAAACATACGAAAAGTTAATGTTTGTCAGGTCTGTAGTGAGACTTTTTTTCAGACGGATTGCACGAATGTTAATGAACAGATGCAAAACTTCCTACTTAGTGATGCAGCTGAACCAGGAGCACCTTTTTCTTAATATAGTAGGAGAAATGGGGGAGCCAGTAAGTAACTACGCTGCTATAAAAGACTCAGCTATTACCGGGAGAGTTAAGATATTTGCCGAAGGGCTGGTGGAAATGAGCCAGAGCAGGGAGTAATAGTCACGAGCCACCGCTGGGCACGGCGCAGAAATCCATGAATGGCTGCGATTTCTCGCTCGAACTCGCTGCTTAATTACATTTGCTGCCTCCTTGCACGCAGGGCTTTCGCTTTCAACATTCACTCCACTCGCTTCGACAAAAGCTGGAATGGTAGGGCTCTTCTTTTGCACGAGAGAAGACAGAAGGTGAGCTGCACGTATTCCTACCGTAGGGAACTGCACTTGTTGGTTAGCTTCGTCATAGACACACAGCCTACGGTGAAAGCAGTGTCAGTCGGAAAAACGGAAGAGTCAGTTTGCTCTCTCGAGAGCACCGGCTTGACAGGAAGTTTGCTCGTCACCAGAACAGCAAGAACGCAGCGCAAGTGACTCTACGTGTCTATACATGGAGTTATCTCTGGTTACCCATCAGAGGATTGGCTATATGTTCGTTCAGATGGTTCTGTAGTAGATACAGATGGAAGTGCATTTGTAGGAGTCCTTTGATAAGAGTCTTTCATTTACACAGACTGGGCACACTACGCTACGGAAATGTTGATGCAGTGACAGTCTTGTGAAACGTGGTTGTTGTACATTTCTCCTCAGGTGACAGAGATGGTATCGACTTGTTACCAAAGCCTCATCGGGTAGTTTAAGTACGTTACGTTTGTAGCGCGTGCGAAGTTAATTCATGGAGTCGAAGGGCAAAATGGAATTGACGTTGTTGTTCTATCTGTTACTCTTCTATGTCAGCAGATGAAAGTATTCTTACCTGTAGTTCTGACCGTGAAAGCATCGTATCTCGACCCTACAGCAGGCGTTTCAGTCAGGAAAAGGTAATAAGGAATCGTGTCAAAGTGACAAACTCATAACAGACAAGTGGTAAATCAGTGCAATATGGATTCACTGATCTTTAAAAAACGAACTCGGTGAGAGGGGCGGCCTTTCTACAGCACGGGACGACACCGCCGAGTAGCCAGTACTTCACAGGAAACAAAAGAAACATGATAGAACAATTGAACGAGAAATACAAGTGCGGCCACCCTCTAGGGGGTCCTAACTGGTGAAACTTAATAAACCATCACAAGAAACATATAGAAGAATTGTGGTATTGAGAGACGACAGATTGGGATGCAAAAGTCAGTATGCACAGCAACCCTTACCCCATCAGCAGCGGTGAGCTCACATGCAAGATTTCAACGCTCGACGTCAGTACATACATACAGTCACTCCCCGTGCACAGTCCTACCCACTTGATTTTACACGTAACGGATTCCTAAGTAATGGAAACCAGTTCATGCTAACTAATCGAATGGCCTCCATCTGAAGTCTGATTGAGAGTGGGCCCTGGGAGCAGGTCTCCGGAGGGAACACAGTGAAGTGCCTACTCCAGAAAACCTTCCTGTAGCCAACCTTTCCAGGGGGTAGCACTGAGCGCTCCAGCGGCCGGAGTGGCCGAGCGGTTCTAGACGCTTCAGTCCGGAACCGCGTGACCGCTACGGTCGCAGATTCGAATCATGCCTCGGGCGTGGATGTGTGTGATGTCCTTAGGTTAGTTAGGTTTAAGTAGTTCTAAGTTCTAAGAGACTGATGACCTCAGATGTTAAGTCCCATAGTGCTCAGAGCCATTTGAACCATTTGAATTATTTAAAAACTCTTCGTTTATAATGTACTGAGCTATACAGCCGCTGATGTCCTCTAAGCGTAACATATTCAAATAATGACTTGGTAATAAAAGTTTGAGTACATCCTACAGGAGTGCTCGGATAGCCTAAATACACTCCTGGAAATGGAAAAAAGAACACATTGACACCGGTGTGTCAGACCTACCATACTTGCTCCGGACACTGCGAGAGGGCTGTACAAGCAATGATCACACGCACGGCACAGCAGACACACCAGGAACCGCGGTGTTGGCCGTCGAATGGCGCTACCTTGCGCAGCATTTGTGCACCGCCGCCGTCAGTGTCAGCCAGTTTGCCGTGGCATACGGAGCTCCATCGCAGTCTTTAACACTGGTAGCATGCCGCGACAGCGTGGACGTGAACCGTATGTGCAGTTGACGGACTTTGAGCGAGGGCGTATAGTGGGCATGCGGGAGGCCGGGTGGACGTACCGCCGAATTGCTCAACACGTGGGGCGTGAGGTCTCCACAGTACATCGATGTTGTCGCCAGTGGTCGGCGGAAGGTGCACGTGCCCGTCGACCTGGGACCGGACCGCAGCGACGCACGGATGCACGCCGAGACCGTAGGATCCTACGCAGTGCCGTAGGGGACCGCACCGCCACTTCCCAGCAAATTAGGGACACTGTCGCTCCTGGGGTATCGGCGAGGACCATTCGCAACCGTCTCCATGAAGCTGGGCTACGGTGCCGCACACCGTTAGGCCGTCTTCCGCTCACGCCCCAACATCGTGCAGCCCGCCTCCAGTGGTGTCGCGACAGGCGTGAATGGAGGGACGAATGGAGACGTGTCGTCTTCAGCGATGAGAGTCGTTTCTGCCTTGGTGCCAATGATGGTCGTATGCGTGTTTGGCGCCGTGCAGGTGAGCGCCACAATCAGGACTGCATACGACCGAGGCACACAGGGCCATCACCCGGCATCATGGTGTGGGGAGCGATCTCCTACACTGGCCGTACACCACTGGTGATCGTCGAGGGGACACTGAATAGTGCACGGTACATCCAAACCGTCATCGAACCCATCGTTCTACCATTCCTAGACCGGCAAGGGAACTTGCTGTTCCAACAGGACAATGCACGTCCGCATGTATCCCGTGCCACCCAATGTGCTCTAGAAGGTGTAAGTCAACTACCCTGGCCAACAAGATCTCCGGATCTGTCCCCCATTGAGCATGTTTGGGACTGGATGAAGCGTCGTCTCACGCGGTCTGCACGTCCAGCACGAACGCTGGTCCAACTGAGGCGCCAGGTGGAAATGGCATGGCAAGCCGTTCCACAGGACTACATCCAGCATCTCTACGATCGTCTCCATGGGAGAATAGCAGCCTGCATTGCTGCGAAAGGTGGATATACACTGTACTAGTGCCGACATTGTGCATGCTCTGTTGCCTGTGTCTATGTGCCTGTGGTTCTGTCAGTGTGATCATGTGATGTATCTGACCCTAGGACTGTGTCAATAAAGTTTCCCCTTCCTGGGACAATGAATTCACGGTGTTCTTATTTCAATTTCCAGGAGTGTAATTAAGGTGACTGCTTTCGTTAAGTAGGAGTTCTCGGTCAGAATCACTTTGTGTCACAGATTTTCGTTTGTCGCAACATTTCCACATCCCTGCATGTTCAGCTTTACTGAATGGGTTTCACTGTCATTTTATCTCAGTGTATACGGTGATTCCGTGATGATCTTACAAACTTTCAAGCGTTATGGAGAAGGGTAAATACGTCATATCGCAGTAAGGGACCGTGGACCGGAAACGAAGCGGTCGAAACCTATAAGCGAAAGTCGTTCTGATACCTCTGACAGTGGAATTCATATAATCGTACTGTTGCTGCTAAGACTGTAGGGTAGACAACTTTCGTAAGTTGTGGCATGGAACAAAAGAGGGAAAAAAGTGCAGTAAATACTGGCCGGAAAATGCATTCAAAAATGGTTCAAATGGCTCTGAGCACTATGGGACTCAACTGCTGTGGTTATCAGTCCCCTAGAACTTAGAACTACTTAAACCTAACTAACCTAAGGACATCACACACATCCATGCCCGAGGCAGGATTCGAACCTGCGACTGTAGCAGTCCCACGGTTCCGGACTGCGCGCCTAGAACCGCGAGACCACCGCGGCCGGCAAAATGCATTCCTTAAGAGCTATGAGCATTTGCTCATCTTC